>NC_142152.1:29450000-29752500 GCF_024610735.1 Ursus americanus | reverse complement strand
TAACATAGGCTTTCACATATATTCTAGACACCTGTGAACCCCAACTTTGGATATCCTTTTTCTGTGTCATGTATCATATTACATTTTAGTATGATTATCTTGGGATCTGTCTCTACATATGCCAATCTTTTAAATATGGATGTTCTCCAATTTTTATTTTATTTTTAATATAATGTGTCCTTTGATCAGTTTACCCATTCCCAAAGCGTAATTATAATTTCTACTTGAGTGACTTAAGTATCTTCATTCTCAACCTCCTGTGTAGTCCAGTTTTGGGGAATACTTGCTGGAATATTAATTAAAAGAAAACATGTCAAGTGATAGAATATTTATATTGTGTTTTTAAAGGCTTTCTGCCATCATGGTTTTAAAGGTATTGTCATCTTAGCAAGTAAATGATACTCATATCAGGTCTATTATGATATGTTTAAAATAGTTTCTTTAAAAATATACTTTCAAATCATTTACATTTGCTATCTCCTTTTTTCATCTTACACTGTCATTAAGAAAGGATCTCCCTGGGACGCCTGGGTGGCTCAGTCAGTTAAGTGTCTGCCTCCGGCTCAGGTCATGATCCCAGGGTCCTGGGACTGAGTCCCACATCCAGCTCCTTGCTCAGCGGGGAACCAGCTCCTCCCTCTGCCCGCTGCTCCCCTGCTTGTGCTCTCTCTCTGACAAATAAATAAAATCTTAAAACAAACAAACAAACAAAAAAAACAAAGAAAGAAAGGATTTTCCTGAAGCAAAAAGTATGAAGAAATATCTATTTACACCATCTCACATGTGGTAACTATTTGATTGTGGGGGTATTTTTTGTTATTGATTCTTTTATTGTTATTGATTCCTTTTTTAACTTTAATTACTGAAAAAATGATTTTTTGAAAGTGGCAGCAGTTTTAAACTTAGTGCTTGTTTCTTGTCTTTTTCTTTATGTAAAGGAAAAAAAAGTTATTTTTAATGGCAATTGTGTGCAAATTTGGTGTTGGTGGAGTTGGCAGAAACATCCATTATGTGAAAATAAAGGGTACTTGGCTGGGGTATTAGAAAAGTTGTAATTTCATCTTTTGGTTCCCACTTGCAGCTTATGATTTCAACAATTTCAGTGGAAATTACAGGTGGAAGCCACATAGTGCACTTTATTTTCTCTTCTTAAAACTTGAGGGAGTAAGGGAGAGGTAAATTCATGGCAAGGAAACTTCCGTAGTTAGATTAATGCTGGAGAATATCATACATTCTCTGAAAAGAAGCCCTGACTTCTTTCATTATATATATATGTTTCTGTATATATTATATAGAGTATATTTTATATATTTATATATCTTATATATAATATATATAGTAGTATATATGCAGTAAATTGTAGTAACATTAGTAAATTGTTAACAATTGGGAGAGTTCGGTGAAGGGAATTGTTTGCACTGCTCCTTCAACTTTTCTTTAACGTATTAAAGAAGACATATTAAAAAAAAACAATTGGCCAGCATATATTGAGCATTCTGTATGCCATGAAAGAAATAGAGTGCATAGGTAAGCATGGTGATGACACATAGCCACAAAGAGTATGGGGAGGAGACTGCCTTGTAATGAATGTACTTCATCACGTGGTCTCCCTATCGGTCATCCAGGGACATCTACTCAATTTACAGATGTCTACAGCCTCCCAGTCGAAAGGGCTGCTTGCCACGCTGAGGCCCAGGGTTTGTTCCTCCCCTCATGTGTTTATAAAATCGTTTACTAGACCCGCATTGATCTGTTCTGAGGAGGGGACACCTGGAGCCCCAAGAAGAGGAGGAGTACCTGTCTACACACCAAAAAACCCTGCCACTATTCCTCTCTCCTTTTATAAAGTCATTGTTTATCCCCCTGAAAAGTTCAAATACTTCCCCTGAACAAAAGGGGAACCCTTTAAGGTTTGTATAGCTAGTAACCCCTTAGCTAAGTTACACCTAATTTTTGTAGAGATCCCAGATATGCTTTTAAAAGCTGTATCATTAAATCCAGGTGTTTATATGTGTAGATGTATGTATTATATAAAATGTCATATATATTTAATATAGGAGTGTATATAAATTTCATAAATATTTCATGTATGGATATATAGTTTAATTCATCCATATATATATATATTTTTTTTCATTTCTTCTTCAAATTTTAACAACCACAAAAATTCCAGAATCCACCTAGTCCCGAATGTCACAGGAGGCCACCTTCCTAGTGGGAGGGATGGGGTGGAAAGTGTGCTCTCTGTCTGTATCTTCTGAAAGGTATTCAGACAACACCGTGAGATGCTAGAACTACACCAACAGCTATCTGAAGACCAGAGTGGTCTGACTGCGTTTGTCTGGGGTCCACTGATCCCCTCAATGTGAGTACAACAAATATAACAAGACAGGCATATCTGGATTAAGAATAGAAAAACTGAGACCTAGAAAAACGTCTGCTAGTTCAGTGGTGACTTTAAATGATGGTAGTCAGGCTGCTACAGTGTAGTGGGCGTCTGGGGCCAGGGACGGAAAAAGAGAGAAGGATACAGAATGTGGAAGATGAATAGACATTAAAAATAAGCTTTGGATGATTCAGGTATTTTGGCTAAGTTGATCTTCAGTAGTCAATTAGAAAAAGTCAGCCATACCCCAAGGAATGGCTCTCATCAGTGAGGCAATTTAAAATAAATATGAAAGAAGTCAGGACTTCTTTTTCAGAGGAGAGCACAGTAGAGACACATATCTAAGAACAAAGAGTTTTGAAGTGTTTTGAGACTTCAAACTTGAAAATTTCTAATAAGTTGGGTTTCTGCCTATCCTCCTTATTTTTCCTTCTTTCTTATATCTTGTATCCCGTCTTTGTATTTCCCTACCACCCCCCATATTTCCCCTTATGACATAATGAATTATAATGTTGGGAGGGTACTCCAGTTTTTTTTAAACACCTGTACTTACAGGCCCAGATCAGGGATATGTCAGGCATAGAGAGAGGTAAAAAATTATAACCCAAATGTTAACTAAGTGCTTACCATTGGCTTGGAAACATTCTTTTTATTTTATTTAATTATTATTTTATTTATTTTTTAGATTATTTATTTATTTGAGAGAGCGAGAAAAAGCATGTGCGCATGAGCTAGAGGAAGAGAGAGAGAGAGAGAATCCGAAGCAGTAACCTGCACTGAGCCCAGAGCCCAGTGCGGGGCTCAATCTTGAGTTGGTGAGATCATGACCTGAGGGGAAACCAAGAGTCGGACATTTAACTGATTGAGCCACCTGGGTGCCCTCATTATCTTAAATAATATAAAATGATAACATATGTGAAAAGTCCTCACATCTCTAACATAGTACTAGCATTTTTAAAAATTATTCTTTACCCACATTTACGATTTTGGTAAACAAGAGAATGAAAGCTAATTTATCCTTTAATTGATTATATAAACATACTGGGGGGGGGTGCCCAGTGGGCTTAGGTGGTGGAGCTTGCCACTCTTGATCTCAGGGTTGTGAGTTCAAGCCCCATGTTAGGTGGAGAGATTACTTAAAAATAAGATCTTAAAAAAATACTGAAGATCCTTTCAGTATTTGTTTTCCTAATGAATGTATGATATTTTGGTTGCTAGAAATTACTTGACCACTCCTATGACTCAAGATTGCATTTGAACTATTTTGTCAGTTTGTGAAGCCAAAAGAAATGACTCTATTATTTGGGCTTTGCAACATTGCTACAGCTGGTGATATACATACATACACATAAGTATGTATATGTATGTATATATATAAAATATACATGTGTATATGTATGTGGTATATATCATACATGTGTGTATATATATATCATATATACGTGTATATGGTGCATATATGTGGAATATATATATGTATATATAATCATGATGAAATATCGGTCATATGAATATATGAAGTTATTTAGCAAAGGGAATTCACATATATAATTAAGGGCCCCAACCAGTTGACTTTGAGTTCATCAAAAGGGAAATTATTCTGAATGGGTCTGACCTAATCAGTTGAGGTTTTTAATCACTCTCCCGTTGGCTTGGAAGAAAATAAAGAGCCATGTTGCCAGAGTAGAAGACCACATAATAAAGACCTAAGGAAGGCCTCTAGGAGCCAAGAGCATCCCCTGCTAAAAAGCAACAAGAAAACACAGACCTCAGACTCACTGCTACAACAACATAAATTCTGTCAAGAACCAGTGATCTTGTAAGACAGCTCCAAGCCTCAGATATTCTAGCACCCCTGGCCAATATCTTGATTTCAGTCTGGTGATATCTTGAATAGTGGACACAGCTAATCCATGCTTTGCTACCCAAGCTGTTTGTCTGCATTTCTAATATGATAATAATGCCCTACATTTATTGTGAACTTGCAAGGCATAAGTTAAGAATTTTGGTGCCATTTCAGGTTGCAGAAGAAGGCTGTATATGTTCTCCATGTTATGAGTAAACAAAAAATGGCCTGATTCTCATTATAATCACACTGCATTGAAGAAACAGACATTTAGCTACATGCAATACACCAGTACGTATTGACTAGCAAAAAGCAATACAGGTAAGAGTCCTTATTAGAAATCAAGATGAATAGACATTCTGAAACCTGAACTGAGCATTGAAGGAAGTTAATAATTTGCAGAAAAACAATCCACTAGCTTATTTCCAGTATATAGAAATAATATTGAATATATAACCAATAAAAACACAGGCTTGGAGTATGATTTTCCATTTGCTCAGCCTTTTCCATTTTTGTAATTTCCAGAAAATATGACATAATCTATTGTTATGATTGTTATAATGCCAGGCAAATGAAAGACATTTCAAATGGAAAGGATCCTCAGTAGAAATAATGAGATACTGCAAACTTCAGATTGGAGGCAGATAAACATCATTTATGGAGAGAATGTTATATAGCCCCCCATATGTGGTAGATTAAACATTCACAAAACTTCAACCCTGCCCATACCTGGGACCTTTGACATAGGGTTTTGAAAACCTAACCATTAGTGGCAGGGTATATTTTCCACACTATGAATAGGCGGCTTTGCCATGAGACTCATTTTGACCAATGGATCCTAGGCCCAAGTGAGAACATGTCAGTTTCACCCTAGACTTCACCAGCATCAGGGGCTGATTATTTGACCTGGGAAATTTATTCTCAGAAAAATGAGAGCTACATGAAGGGAACCTATCTGAAGCCACTATCTGGAGATGAGTTTAACCAAAACCATCCGAGATCAGCCCAACCCCCACTGACCCACAGGGTCACAGCCCTCCTAAAGCAGAGCCATCTCAGCTCACCCATGGCCATAGGAATGAATAATTGTCTTGAGCCACTAAATGTGGGGTTGTTTTGTTACACAGTGTTATCGTGAATATTGCGGACTTATCTAGCTAGCTTTCTTTCTCTGCTCTAGATACCCCTTGGAAGATCACTTTTTCATATATTACTTCACAGTTTGTTGAGGTGTATGAAATGATGATCTCTTGTTTTGCTCTTGTCAAGTAGTATAATGCTTATAGAAAACTAACATATTTTTAGAAGTCTTTCAATAATAGATCAGAAAGATTCTAGATTTTTTTGGATAGAAATTTCAGCCAAGAATCTGAGCCTGTTTACTTTAGAATTCAACTCTTGCCTTCAATTGTGACACATATAATACACTCTGCTATAATCCAGAGTCATCAAATGCTCCTCTCCCTATGTCGTTCTTCCTTAGCCACCCAAATCTCAACATTTCAGTAGGAAAAAGAAAATGAAAAAAAGTAAGAAATGCTTACTTTTTTTCCATAAATGTATTGATCTTCTAGACGATATTGCATATCAATGTTTATTTTCTTGTGATCTTAGATATTTTAAAAAGGGATGATCTCATCTGTGCCATTGGAGCCTCATGCCAATAGGAGCTTAACATAGACAAGAAAAGAGACTTAGGGAAAAAATCATGTCAGAAGTAGGAGAAATTTTTATATCTATCTATCTATCATCTATCTATCTATCAATCTATCATCTCTACTTATCATGTGTTCTGATGTTCTAATAATTTCTCATCTATTATCCTATGACTCAAACAAAATATGACTTTTAAACATTCTTATATTTCACATAAGATATTTATCAGTTGATATTAGATTACATAATGATATTTCTCTTAAATGCCATTCTCATTTCTCTTTTAAATTCTAACTTTATTTTAGCCACCAGATTCATCTTCTCACATGTTATCTACTAAACCTGAATCCTTCATTACTTATTTTTTTGTTACATATTTTGGTTTTTATATGAATGTTTTTTTGAGAATCTAAAAAAAAAGACACACACAAAAAGACAAAATAAAATAATAAACACTGAGGTCCCCACCACTCAATTTCAACAACATTTGACTCACAGCCAGTGACTGTCACCCTTACTCCCTGGGGGCCACTGAGAAGGAGGAGTGTCTGCCTTTTCCACTTGGAACCTCCACCGTAAGAGACAACTACAGTGTAGGTGATCAGGGACTAAGTAATATTACCCTGCAGCCCATGAAATAAAGTTTCCACCCCATGAATGATGAGTAAAAGGGGAGTCTATGGTTGGGGGCTGGGGATAGCAGGAAGGTGGGGAACAGCACTCTGCTTCTCCTGGTGTGAAACTGTAATCCTAAACTTGGAGATGGGAGAGTAAGGAGCCCTCTTTCTTTGGCTGTATGTGACCTGGGTAGACATGGGGCTGGGCTGGGGAGCAGATTAGAAAGTAGATTATTTACTTCATCATTCTAACAAAGATTTAGTAGATTTCCTGTGATGAATGTTTCTCCATTTAGGCAATTTGGACTTTAAGTGATTGCTTTAAAAAATCTTCACCATTTAAATTGCTGTTTTAGTGAGTAGAGGGTCTGCCAAGTTCCTTACTCAGAAGTCTCACCTCCTGAATGTCTTTTTTTTTTTTTTAAAGAGTGTTGATAAAGAGACTTACAGTTTAGCCATTTTCGCCATTGCTCTCCCAACTACATTCCTCACATGCACCAACACCACCATCTGTGCAATCAGCCATGCATATTACCCCCATGGCCCACCTGGAAAGCTGAATCTTTACTATACACAAAGCATTCAATCTGTTCACTTATGATCCAGAGGAATCTGTCTCCTTCTCCTGGTCTTACCTGTGTATACTTTAACTAATCCAACCACAGCTATGTGCATCACACAGCCTCCACTATTTTCTTGATTACCTTTTGATTTAGGAGTAACAGTGAAAATCATTTTATTAAACATTCCAAGCATATAAGCTCTTCATACAAGTTTACCACTTTCCCCAAACTGTCTAACCTAAAAAAAAAAAAAAAAGAATGACTCTTCAAAGCCTTCAAGTTCCTCTATCCATCTGTTTCCCTTCTGTGCTTAAATGGCCACTGTACTCTGAATTTAAAATAAACCTTTCATGTATTTTTTCCTCTCTTCTACCTGTCAGCTATTTAAAAGGTTAATGGCATATTTTTCTCTCTTCAGACCATCATTACACACTCACTTTCTACAAATTCCTCCAGGTACATCTCCATTTGGCTACATTCCTTCCAGCTGCCTTTCAGTATATGTCCATGTATTTGCAAGACACTGAGTATATTGAATATATTTAATTCCTTATAATTTAAAAAAATCTATGTCTTTTCTTAAGATTTTTAACATTCCAAGGGTATGATTTTCTCTACACTTTCTTGTGGCTAATGTACAATTAGCCACAATGTGTGATACACATTAAGCTGATTGTTAATTTTAGTAGAATATCTAAGTAGGACACATGGGGGAAAACAATAGAAAGCCATGTTTTGCTGTGTCTCAGAAATCATTTGCCTTCTAATCTTTGAAAACTCTGTTATATAAGGAAAATCAGTATATTGTCATTAAGTTAACTCTAGTTCCAGAAAAGCTTACTTCAAACTTAATTAACATTTTTTTGGGAAGACTCTTACATGCATTTCATCTAGTTTTCTGGCTTTGGGCAAGTTACTTAATGTCATTGAGCCTGTATTTCCACATCTACAAAATAAAATGTCTGGACACCATGATTTCTAAAGATCCCCTCCATATTAAAATTCTGTCCTTTCAGTACTCTAGAAAGTCTCCAATTATGGTTGACCGTAATTGACTTGCTGATGTCAGAACCTGGCTTGGTTGATAATGGAATGGTTGTCATTGCCAAGTCCCATCCTTGTGGTTGAGTGTCCTCGGGGGCAGGCCATATTTGGAGGCTTTCTGTATGACTTGCTCATAGATGGCTATCCCATCCCTTAGGAAAGGCAGGACTCTATTGTTAGCAACTCCCTCTTAATATGTAAGCCAAATGCATGTTTCAAGAATTCCAGAAAACTGAAATTAAGTTCAGATCAGGCATATCCTATACTATTCAAAGAGTTTTTTGAATATACTTTCATACATTTAGTATATCACAATTTGCTTATCTTACCCCACCCCCTACTTCCACCACACACAACATTTTCAATATGTCCAAGGCGGTATTATCCAGTTTGAAATTGGAAGTAAAGGGGGTGGTGGTCGAGGAGCCTGGAGCCAAAAGCAACACTGAAACTAATAAGAAATCCCAATTTGTCAAGTCAATGTAACCGTTTGCCAAACAATGTTTTAAATGATTTAAATATCCCAGTGTGTATTATAGACCAGTTCTTGAGTTATGTTAACCTACACACTGACAAGTTATGTGGATTTTCATGTACTAATTTACAAACTCCCTAAGAAAGAACTAAAGGGTATGTGTATCTTTTCATTCTTTACAAGGAAGTTATAGAATTATTTTCCTGACAACACACATGATTTGGTAACCACATCAAGCTAAAACATATCTACCATATTAGTCTCCCTATCAGGTTACGTTGAAAATGTTCTCCTTATAACACTCAATAAACAGTCTCATATGTGCACCATAAACCTTGTTATATGTGCCAGGCTGAGAAAGAGCAGAGGAGCTCTGTGGAAGGTCTTTCAGTCCCAGGTCATTTGCTCATAGTTCAGATGGAGGATGAACTATGGTGTTCAGGAGGGGTATTAATGAATTAAACAATGGTATTTTCCCAGGAGACTCACAGTGCTATATACCAGTTTGAGCTACAAGGTGAAAGACCAGAAATTACAACTGGCAGCCTCATTTGAGTAGGTAATGAGTGAGCTGTGTATGGTTCATTACTCACTGTGATAGAGATTGCTTATAATATGTAAGTTGCTTTTTAGGTGTCAATCTTATGGGACTTAGAGACACTTTCTAAGAGAGGACCTCTATTTTGACTTGTCCTGTGCTTATTCAGGAATAGTAGAACAATCATTTTAGCTTTGGAATGAGATCTCTGCTAAAGGCATGAAGGGATTACCTGGAAGTTGAGATCTTCTTGATCAATTTGGCATACCATATAGGGATATGGTGATACATGCTGACTCCTTAAGCTGGGTTCATAAGACATAAGTAGAGAAATGAGATATAAAGTTTTGTCTTGGAGTAGTAAGATCTGAGATATAGTTTGCTTTTAGTAAAATTATAAATAGTCAAGGACATGGTCTGCCTCCATTCAAGAAGTATTTTCATGCTTATATTTTTGGGGGGAGAGGTAGAGGGAGAGAATCTTAGGCAGGTTCCACGTCTAGCACAGAGCCAAAGGTGGGACTTGATCTCACAAACCTGAGATATGACCTGAGCCAAAATTGAGTCAGACACTTAAAAGACTGAACCACCCAGGTGCCCCTTAACAAATATTTTTAAGCACCATTTTCTGCCAGGCACTCCAGTATAATCATATAGAATAATTTATATACATATATATACAGAAATATATATGTATTTATATATACGAACATATATTCTGTGTGTGGGTGTGTGTATATATATATATATATTTTTTTTTCTCCATATATATATATGGAGAGAGAGAAAGAAAGAGAATCAGTTCATTTCTGGAGGCAAAATAATAACTTTTAGGAGTATAAAACTGGGATGAACATTGAAAAGGATAGCATGGAGGAAACACTGATATGCAGAGAAAATTCAGATAAAAGCTGGTAGTGAGAAAAATAAACTAAGCATGGTGTGTCAGTGGAAGAGAAGAAATGCCTCAAGCTAGGGGAGAAAGTGATAACCTAAAACATGTTATTGAGTTTTCCAGCCTCGTAGAAGGATAGAATGACTCTGAAAATTCTCTCAAGTCTATCAACCACCCAATAAAAAAACCTTGATTAAATTTTTATTTTTCACCTTAGAATGAAGAAACTTTAGAATTGGTAAGTGTCCCCGAGGCATCCTGCCCGCAGTATCTGCAAGGTCAGAAATTAATTGATTTATTCACCTGTTTTGTGAGTATAGTCATACGGAATTCTAAAATAAAAATATGTTTTTGTTGTTTAAGGTAACTATATTTACACAAAGAAAGTGACAGATGTCACATTGAGATGATATAGAATAAAAGTCCAGAATAAAGCACACGGGACAAGGTATCTGAATCAGATGTTGACAACCTATAAGGCATTGTGGTATAACACATACCATCCTAAGCAAGGAGATCTGAGGGCTTTCATAAAAGTACCAAAATAATAGTTACAGCAGTGGAAGTGGAAGTACAGCCACCAGGCTAAGAGATGATCAAGGATGAGGGCATCCCTACCTGAGAGCTGGTCATCCAGAATTACTGGATATTTTCAGTAATGGAGAACTAATTGGGATAGCTCTAGTTAGCAATTGTTTCTTCTGGTATTAAGCAGGACTCTCCCTCTGTAATATATATCCACGGGTCTTTACTATGGTCTTTGGGATTACAGTGAATAAATAAACACCTTCTTCAAAAATTCATAAATAGCTTTTGTTGTGTGTTTCAACTGTGAAATCAGTGAATTCCCTTTCCATTCTGTTCCTCAATTTACTGCTCCTCTCTCCCCCAATATAAATGATCTCTCACACTCTATCAGACATTCATGTATCCCATATCTTCCTTATTTCTGAGTTTATCTTCTCTCCACCACAGAAGAGGATTTGATTCTATCAGTGTCATTTGCAACGAATCTCAGTTCTAGTTGAACAAGGATTTTAAGGCAGTAATAATCCATGTCTCTGTCTTCATCAAACTCTTTCTCTTTTTGTCAATTGAGGAGTCAACACAATGAGAAGCTCCAAAATGTTTTTTCCATCTTGTGAGTTTAACTATCTCCAAGAGTGGAAAATCAGCATGGGATGAGCATGTATGTTCCCAAACCAGAAACTTCTATCACAGAGTTTATCTTTGTGGGAGTAGGCTGACAGCTAACACAAACAACCTCAAAACCTTAATAGAATAAGGGGGGGGGGGCTTTTTAGGCCTTAAGAACAAAAATGCTTGTTTCTCATTCAGGTCATACAACTCTAATATGATTGGTGGGGAATCTAAGATTCCAGTGGGTCATTCAGGAGACCAGGATTTTTCATCATTTCCCCTGATATTTTACACTTCTTTACAATTTTCTCCTTGTCTAGACTGGAAACAGTTTTTCTGAGTGTCATTCATCATTTTTATCCACATTCCTTGGCCAAGAACTCAGTAACACATCCTCACTTATCCAGAACGGAGAAATCAGGAAATAATTTGGCTGTGTGTCTAAGAAAAAGAGAAATGAGTCTGTAGTTTCTGCCCCAGAGGCATATATGATCGGTGTATTTAGATAAGGCTGGGCGGAAACAAAAAAAGAGGGGGAAGGAAATGGAGACCACATAATGGGGCTTTTGATCCCCCCAGTGATTCGTAGGTAAGAGTACATTTATGCTATATGTATATACATATATATATATATATATATATATATATATATATATATATATATATATTTATGATACTGATGAAATTGAAGAAATGGGACTGTCATTCCTGACATAGAGACAGAGAAGATGCCTTGTTTTGAACTGCTTCCCCCACATCTGTGACTATTCTGGCACGTAGTAGGAGATCACAAAAAGTCACTAAGTGGATTGGCATATAGTGCAGAGCTACCAAAATTAAAATAAAGGCCTATGTGGACTATGACAAAGTAATGTCATCTAACATTTATGTGTATTACTTACCTTCTGTCTAATTAGTATAGAGGCAATAAAGATGAAGAGTTTGATTATATCTACACAAATTAACATACTATAAAATTTATTTGATTTCAACAGTAAACCCTGTAAAAATGTACTCCATCTTTCTGGTTTGATTGTTTATAAAGTCCTCCGGATTGGTGAGTGTGGTGGACGAAACGTAGCAAAGTCAGCAGAAATTTAATTCAGTTTACTACACAGAATATACCTTGCACCTGATTGTTTTGTACTTACCAATCACAGAACAATATTCTGTGAAAAGAAGAAGGGGAAAAAATGACCAATTTAGCTGCTCACATTTTGCATAAGACTGGGCTTGGTACCTCTACTTAGATGTTCTATATGTATGGTCAGTACTTAATGTCAATGTAGTCCTACGAAAACTGGCACAATCTAGTTTCCATAGCATAAAAATGCTTTTAAAGGAGTGAGTTCTTCCTGTAGGAAAATATTCTGGAATGTTACAGCTTCACATTTTTCTATTTCCGAAAATACAATATTTTTCATTCTAGCTAAATCAAATAGTTTGAGTACTGGCTTTAATTTTCTTCTTCAAGACAGTTGTCATAATGTTATCAGGGGAATAGGGTAAGAAATTTGCAAAGGTTAAGATGTTTAAATTACAAAATAGTGCACATGTGTCAAAGATCATATTCTGTGTATATGCAATATATTCTTTATCACTAAATAATATGTAATAGCAAACAAAATGCTGTTTTGCGTATATTCAAATAGATATATATTTATCAGTTTGAACAATATGAAGTTAATCATATTTGACTGTTTTTTAATGTATAAAAACGGTAATTTCATATGGTCATACCCAACACACACACACATATTCCCCCCCCACACACACCCATTTTATTCTCTCACAACATTATCTTTTCATCAGCAGTGGCCCAGCCAGATGGATTCATTCAACTCAAATTAGTGGTAAAGAAAGACAGATTCTTAAAATTGCATTATTTTATGCTGACAGAACTCCTCTGAAGAACGTTTTTCCGCTGAGCTTGTGTAAGGACCAAATTCTGTGTCCATAAGTTATTTCTGACTTGTTGTGTTCTTGGATTTTTTTACCCCACTTTCTGTGTCTAAGTGACTCAGAATACCACTAATGATGCAGTAAATTATCCAAAAATTTTTATAATAACCACTATTTGTTTGGAGATTTGTGACAGATTTTCAGGAGAAAAATCCTTTGCAGTTGTTAAGGAATGCCACAATCTTTCCCAGTAATTTCGGAGACCTTTTAGACACACCTCCCAGTTAAATTGTAAGGTAGGGAAAAAATGCGAAAATAAGTCTCAGTTACCAAAGGAAATGTTTTCATACTTGAATATACTGATTAACGGCTTTGAAGAAAACGTTTCTGTGAAGTTTCCCTAACAAAATGTCATACAAGATTTCTAGAGCTGGTAGAAGATGCCAATTTTAAAACAAGATGTTTGCTATGGACTGAGTGTGTGTATCTCCAAAATTCATATGTTGAAGCCCTAATCCCCAATGTGATGGTATGTGGAGGTGTGGCCCTTGAGAGATAATGAGGTCCTAGGGGGTGGAACATTCATGAATGGAATTAGTGCACTTGTAAGAAGAGACATGGGAGAGATCATCTCTCTTGCATGTGAGGATATAGCAAGAAGGCAGTCATCATGCAAACAAGGAAGGGAGCTCTCACCAGACACCAGATCTGCTAGAGTCTTGATTTTAGATTTTCCGTCCTCCAGAACTGTGAGAAAAGATGTTTATTTAAGCTACCTAGTCTGTGATACTCTGTTATAGTAGCCCAAACTAAGGCAAAATCCCTTCAAATTTTATTTACCCTCAGCTACTTAAACTCAGGAGCACAGTCACCACTAAGAGATAATTTGTACATGGATCAATGAAATCATGGAAAATAGTTGACTGATCCTCTTTCTCAGGACTGATAGTGTCACCTTCATTAGGTTCAATTTTTTTGTTCAGTCTGGGAAGATACACAGTGAAAAATGGATTCTACCAAAAAAA
Source organism: Ursus americanus (assembly GCF_024610735.1). Lineage (NCBI taxonomy): Eukaryota > Metazoa > Chordata > Mammalia > Carnivora > Ursidae > Ursus > Ursus americanus. The sequence goes on along the minus strand of NC_142152.1, from coordinate 29,738,413 downwards.
CAAACAGAAAAATAACCCAACATTAAGAATTATAAAGTCTTAATGCTTTTTGAAAAAAATTTTTCTTCTCTAAATACTTTTACCAATAACTTTTTCCCACTATGTTAATCTGTAAAATTTTGGATGTAGCTGTCCATGCATATTACTAAACCACTGTGGTTGCAGTCAATAGCTCTACTTTTTGTAACCACTCTGAAGTTCCTGATCTGACATGGTGCACTCTTACACCTGGATCTTGGAGTAGATCTGACACCTAAGAGGAAATGAAAAACTGAGCATTCTATAGCATGTATGAACTAACTCCTACTCAAAATTTGCCTGGAAATCTTTCATTTCATTGTTGAACTAGTGATAAATTTCTTGTATGAAACTAGTTCATCAGAGAACTTGGTCTTTAGTGGGTGCTAAATTCAAATTTGCAGCTAGGATGGGTCTTTACTTCAGGAAAAAATGCTTTTTTCTCCATGGATTGCTCCCTATCTACTTATTGATACATAAGACCTCTAGGATATCTAAACATGGTGGAGTGATCACTAATGGCATATAAATAATTCCCTGAGAATGTTACTTGTTATTTTACATCCAAAGAAATGTCTTTATGCTTGTTTATTATTTCTGAGTCAAATATTTTAAATCGATTACAAAGAATCTTTAAGGTATTTACAACTAAACTCATCAGGACCTGAATAAAGTAATAAGAAAGCTTGGAGTCACAGAATTTTCATTCTGCTTTTAAAAACTCAAGATTCAAACAATAGAGCAAATCAAATTATTATGTTATATGTTTTTTTGTCTAAACTTTAAATGAATACATATTGGGATGCAATATTACCAATTTAAATCCTACTTTTCAATCAGTTATTTAAAATTATTTTGCATAAGATTTCCTAAATGGACTCACTCTATGACTTATACTGGGTTTTTATCACTTAAGTTTTGTGAGCTGTCATATTTTCAAAAAAATATTGAAAACACATAAATACAAGAAATAATATAATAAACATCCATATTGCCACCACTTAGTTAAATCATGCTAACATTTTACCATCATTATTTTAAGACAGGTTTTTAAAGAAAACAATTACTTGTACATAAAATTTAAGTATTTTTGGCCCTCAACCAGTGAAGTCACATGCTCACTATATTTAGTACTTTAAACAGAACATTTAAGAATTTACAAAAAAACGTTTTACTATATTTATGTTGCTATGCAATTCTTTCACTGAAAACTATTCTCTCAGTTTTGTCATGTTACTTCATCCAGTTCTTTTGTAGCATTGCATTATATAAAAGTGGGGTGTCCTTCTATTGGATATTTAGTTCATTTCAATATTTCATTATCTCAGTGTCCCATTAATCTTAGATATCACAAATTGTCTCTAAAGGAGTTACCATAAATAAGAGGAAAACTGTAAACAATAAAAAAAGGAAATAAAATGATAAAGGAAACCATACTAGGCAAATATGAACCAAAAGAACAATAAAATAGCAGTCTTAAAATCTGTTCAAATAAAATTTGAGGCAAAACTATATCACATGGGAAAGAGAACAGTAATATACAATGGTAAAAGACAGGATAGAGCAAGAAGAAATATCCATCATAAACCAATATACAACTAATAATAAATTTCTATAATATATCATACAGAGAGGAATATATGTCATCAGATTTAATCAATCAAGCAGACAAATATAAGCAGAAATATTGAAGATCTGAAAAATAGCACTAATAAACCCAAGCTATTGCATATATAAGATACAGAAATATTCTTTTCAAGAACACATGAAATATTAAGGAAACTAGAATATGTTTAAGGTGACAAAGGAAGCCTCAATGGACACTAAAGAATCAATTCCATAGAAATGATATATGCTGAGAATATTGCAAAAATTTGGAAGCAGAAGGGAAAAAGTGGCTTCCATCTCTTTTTATGCATAAGAAAATCATATTATACATTTTAAATAAAATGTGGTTTTAAATGTATTCAAAGGCATAATTAAGAGGCAAATAGAATTAAATTAAATCTTATACACTATAATTTATGACCATTAAGCCGGTGTTTAGAGAAACTTCAAGGTTTAAATATATTTATTAAGAAGTAGAAAAGGTTAAAAATAAGCTGAACATTTTGACTTGGGGGCAAATCCTTCCCAAAAGGAAACAATAGTTAACCACCACAACAAAGTGTAAAGTTCAATAAAATAGAGATTAAACATAGTTTATAAGTTTAATCAAATTAAAAGTAGATTCTTATATATACTTAATCACACCTTTAACAAGACTAATTAAGAAAAAAGGAAAGAAGATGCATCTAAGTAATGTACAGATTTCAAAGGGCAATAACTATAACAGAACAAACATTAAAAAGTATTGTGAAACAATATGACTAATATGTTTTGGAATCTAGATAAAGTGGTTAAATTCATAGAAAATATAAAATATTTTCAAAAAGCAATAAAGATCGTGAATAACAAAATAAAAAACTTTAAATAATTGTCAAAGACTCCTCCACCCCAAAATCTTCAGGACCAGGGATATTTGAGTTTCAAGAAACACTTCAGTTCTGTAACGAATAAATTGTTACAAAAAAAAAAAAAAAAGAAAGAAAGAAAAGAAAAAGAAAGAAAGAAGAAAGAAAAAGAGAAAGTTGTTCAGTTCATTTCAGTTCATTTTATGAGGGAGAAATAATCATGCTCTCCCAGTGGCAAAACTCCCACTTAACTTGTGTGTGTTTGTGTGTTCACATGATATATTGGTGAACAAGGTAAAGAGCATCAGATAAAACAAGAGATGGGCCACTGTAAGAACAAGTGGCCCAATGTCTTTGACAAGTCAGTGCATGACAACATGGGGACTGTGCTAGATCGAAAAACGTTGAAGGGATATAAGAATAACATACACCCATTTAACTTTTTAACTAAGTGATTAAATGACAAAAATCCTAAGTAAAACATTAAATATTTAAATTCAAATATGTACCATGATCAAATAAGTGTATGCAAGAATGCAAGGATGGACCAAAGAGTAGTATGATCAGTGCAATTTATCACACTAAGAAAGAAAGATCATAATTTTCAAACTCAATGAATAAAAATAATTTGGTAAAGTTCAACCACTATTTGTAATAAAAACTCTTAGCACACTAGGATTAAAAGGGGATTTCTTTAATTTCTGTATGACAGAAAATATTTTACTCATGGGAAAATCTTTAGATGGATAACTTTATCAAGAACAAGGGAAAAATGCTCCCTGTCAGTGTTGCTGTTTAACATGATATTGGGGGTTCTAGACAAAGTCATTGAAAAGAAAAAAAAACAAGAAATATTAGTAATAAATCTAAGTGTTGGTAGGAAGCAGAAAATATGTCATTATTTGCAAAATATTTATGATCACCTATTTCCAAAAATGAATATAATTAATTTGTTGAAACCATTAAGATAGTTCAGCAATTTTATCAAGTAAATAATCATCCTGGAAAGTCAGTAGTGTTTCTTTACATCATCAAACACCAACAAAGAATTATAAAAACAAGTGACATTTACATTAACTCAACACCAATGAAAGCAACCAATAATTAATGAAGTATACACTAATCTTTATAGAGAAAAAGTATAAACCCTAAATAAAGGGTGTTAAATGAATGAATGGGAAGATCATGCTTGCTCATGGATGGGACCACTCAATTAAGGCAGAGGCTAATTCTTCCCAAAATACACTAATATAATGTGATCCAATCAAAGTATCAGTTGAATATTTTTAAAGAATAGGTAGTTGCACTAAAATACTAAATAGGTTAATGAATGTTCATAAATAATTGAATATCATTAAAAAAGACTGATGAATGGGATTTGCCCTATCAAATACTGACATATTTTAAATGATGTTAAAAAAAAGAGTTTTTGAAAATTATTAGGCAAATAGATAAATGGAAGATACAGAGATCTCAGAGTCAGTCTTATATAATAAGAACTTATATGATAAAAATAGTTCCACAAATGAGGAAAGGAAGAATTGCTGATAGATTGTGTTGAAAATATGGTCTATTACATGGAGAAAAAACCAACTAAACAAACAAACAAAAAAAGCAGAACAGAACTTGATCCCTGCTGAATGACAAATAAAGAGGAGAATTCGGATAGGATAGAAATTTAAGCATGAAAGGTAAAACTATAACATTAATAAACTATTAAGAAATAATTTTGTGAGCTAGGGGTGGGGAAGAGCTTCTTAAATAAAAGTTCAAAATTACAAAATAAAACCATAAAATGATTAGATCAAAATCAAGATATCTGTCCAACTATACAACAAGGTCATTAAATTACTGGAATGGGGAAAGATGTTTACAATGCCTCAAACTGACTTGTAAAATAAATTCTCACATATGTCCACAGGGGATCCAATTAAAGATGTTTACTGCGGTATTGTTAACAAGCATTAGGGAGCAGCTAAGAGTAACACATTAAATGCCCATATAACAACATGGTGAATCTTAAACAGAGAATAAAATGAGAGAAAAAAAACCCCACAACTTTGGAGATAATACCATATCCCTTACACCTGTACCCAACATAACAGTGTTCATTTGGTTAGTACAAAAATAAAATGAAAGGCATTGAAACCTTTAAAAGGGTTCTTATAGACAGGATGACCCATATCTCCTCATTTTCCTGGGACAGCTTAGGTTATACCTTTTTGTGTATTTTCCTGTCCAATTTAGGATGTCATCGTTTTAACAAAATATATATTTTTTAAGTTATTGTTTTGACATAAGCCAGGTGGAGGTAGGGGGGTTGGTAGACCTCTACTTTGTACTTCTAACCTCTGCCATGGACTCAACTAATAGTAAACACATATGAAGTGAATGATTATTTTAAACGCATGCTTAAATCTGAAATTTAACCACATATAATCTGCATTCTTTTCCTTTTCCCAATCCTTTCTAAGTGAAATAGTACCTCCATTGATGGGCTCTCAATACTAACTCGAGTATACCCTGAAAGGAGCATTTAGGGAAATTTAATTCCTTCAGGCCTTGAGCAATTGTGAGAGAAGTAGTAGACCATTCCTGTTGGGTACTTAATGTACCAGCTGGGTATGCAACAGCCTGAATTGTGACCTATAAGATGCACAAAAGCATTATACACTGGATGTTTGGGCCAACTGACACAAGAGCAGTTGTAAGTAGAGTGTACGTGGAACACACTTGTGAAATGGAGCTGACCAGTCCTGCTCTAGAGAATATAGAGAATCGCCTGAATATTTTTTGCTGCAGTGCTGTCATCAATTATTGTATAGCAAACATCTATAATCACTTTGTAAGCTTGTTGGTAATGTTTTTGAGGACTTGAAATAAATCCATTAGGAGGAATGAGCTCAAAAGCTAATGCTGGTATTTAGTGAAAACCAAGGTACTTAATTCTGATCTTTCAAGAAAGTTGAAAATGAATGTGCAACTTACATAAGTATGTGTTGGCATTTACCATTCACCATGGAAGGTATTCACTATGCCACCAACCACACGGAAACAAGTAGACACAAATCTGTTAAAAAAGCATTGGCATCTATTGTAAAAGTCAGTAGTTGATATAAGGAAATTGTGTCCAAATATACTTGTAACTGCAGACAGTAAGGACATAAATTACTCTCTACAGCATGACTTTTCATTTAGATGTAAAGGTGTGCTCTTGCATTAATTTTATTCATTTTCAATCTAAGTTTGTACGTAAATAGGTGAAGAAATAGCTACTATAGTGTTGGTTCCTTTGGCAGAAGAAGGGATTCAAAACCAGTTCATTTCTTCCATATTTATATTTAAATATCCATGTTTATAGGTCATATATTTTAAAGAGGAAGTTGGTTAATTACAGTAAGGGCTTAATTTTTTTATTCTGTTCAAGAACTCAAAACAAAACTTTTGTCAAGTTTATTCTTTCTAAAGTGAATTAACTGACATTACTGTAAAGAATGCTATTATAAATGCTATTTTAAAAGTTAGAAGGGGGGCGCCTGGGTGGCACAGCGGTTAAGCGTCTGCCTTCAGCTCAGGGCGTGATCCTGGCATTATGGGATCGAGCCCCACATCAGGCTCTTCCGCTATGAGTCTGCTTCTTCCTCTCCCACTTCCCCTGCTTGTGCTCCCTCTCTTGCTGGCTGTCTCTATCTCTATCGAATAAATAAATAAAATCTTTTAAAAAAAATAAATAAAAGTTAGAAGGATATTTTAAGAAATGCATTTATGAAGTCAGAAATAGAGAATGTTAAGCAAATTCAAATAAAACGGTAGCAAAAAATGCATTGTTTAAAAATGTTTAAAAAATAAATTGTAAACTCTATCAATATATTTGGGATAAAATTACTAAAAGATTTACAGATTTGTGGGATGAAACCACAGAACAGTTGAAGTACAGGTAAAAGATGTAAATGGGTATTTCACAGTAGAGGAGAAAGGAATAGCTAACAGTAGGACAAGTCGACCTCCTAAAGAATTCAATGATTTTCAAACTGAAATCACAATGAAACTTTATTTTATTCCTACCATATTGGAATGAAAGAAAAAAAGCCTTGATACCCAGAGTTAGTGAGGTTGCAAAGACGGTAACAACAATGTGTACCAGCTGGCATGCATAGGGATATTTATAGTTGAATTGCTTTTGTGAAAAAGCTCTATGGTCTCTTAACCTAAGAATATAATAAAAGGTCGTGGGTTACAACAATAAAGCACTACACAGTGTGAAAGCAAATCAATTAGAACCACATATATCAACATGGACAAATCTCACAAATACAACGTCTAGCCAAATAAGCAAGTTGCTTTAGGAGACAATAAGCCAGGTATGTTAAATATTCAAAATGAGACACTATATTATTTAAGAACTTGTACAAATTAAAAACAGAACAAAGCAAAACAAGCCAAACAAACGAGAAAGGAAGCACAAAATTCACCGCTGAAATGAGAGCTGACATCACAGAAGAAGGTAAATGGAGCCTCCATAGGTTGAGGGCCTCTCTGTATTCCACATTAGGCAGAAGATGTACATTAGGAGGAACATATATACTTGTTTATTATGATATTCTTTATATATTTTATAAAAACTTATGGTCTTTTGTACATCTTAGGTATTTTTAATTTTTAAAAAAATTTAAAGATTTTATTAATTTATTTAATAGAGAGAGAGAGAGAATGTGCACAAGCAGGGGGGGAGGGATAGAGGGAGAAGCAGACTCCCCGTTGAGCAGGGAGGCCTATGCGGAACTTGATCCCAGGACTTTGGGATCATGACCTGAGCGGAAGGCAGATGCTTAACTGACTGAGCCACCCAGGCATCCTCTTATGTATTTTTTTAAAGTTTCACTGTTAAAATACAGTTGAGAAGATATACAGATTCAAAATAAATAATAATCCTTGCACTTTCAAATATCAAAACTCCAAACATAAAAACAATGTCAAACTTTGGGGCATGAATAAGCCTTACCTTAAATTAAAAACACAAAGGACCAGTGTATACAGAAAAGAAATATAATTTAGTGAATGAGAAAATTTTGTAGAAGATTTAATTGAGCAGTCAGAAGATGATGAGAAATGATAAGAAAACTTAAGAGATATGAAGATTATATATAAATAACTGAAAACATCCTCATACTGAGTCCCAGAAAGGAAAATATATACATATGCGCATATAAAAATATGAAAATATTTGAATAAATTATAAGGAAGATATCCTCAAATTAAATAAATAATACTTAGTAATTAGTTGGCATTCCCATGTGCCAGGCATCGTTCTAAGACCTTTGCATATGTTAATTCATTTAGCACTCAAAGATCCATGTGGGGAAAGTATTATTAGCCATGTTTACATAGGAGAGAGCTAAGGAAGACAATAAACCTACACATTCGGTAATCATAGCCCCACAATATGAACTCAGACAGTCTGCCTTGAGCCAGTGCTCTTAACCATGATAAACAGTCTGAATGAATGAATGAATGAATTTCCTAGAAAATAAGAATTACAGTGCATTTGTGTATTTTCTTACCTTGATAAAAATTATTCATTAAAACATACAACAGAGATCAAACTTAATGTGACAACTTTAGGTGTATTTCCTTTTAGATTAGGGACAAGGATAAGGATTATCATCAACTTTTTAATAGTTTGCTGGAACTTCTCTAACATTACAAACAAAAAAAAAGAGAGAGAGAGAGAAAGAGAGATGTATAGATAATGTATAGATAGAAAGGCAGATATAAAATTCTCAGTATAAGCATACAATATTGTATTCTATAAGAAAAAGCACAAATTATTTCAAGTGCATGATAATCCAACAAGATTTCTGGATTCATGCATAACCAAAAAATGAAAAAATTAGTCATGGTTCTTTAAAACCACAATGATCAAAAAAAAAAATCAGGACATAATATATAATTTATAGTAACAACAAGTGTTCAAATGCATAATGATTTACTTAACAAGGTAGGCACAAGGAAATTAATATCTGATGGGACAGCACCCCAAAAAATTGGGATAAAGTATGAACTGTTGGCAAACAAACGATATTAGGAAAATTTATTCACAACAAAAAATATATCAAACTAAATACCTACCTCTTTTTTGTATAGCGATACACTCTATTTAAATTAAATTTAAATATGAATACTGTATGTAAAAAGTTAATAGAAGAAAATATATGTGAATATCATTGTGACCAATGGGGAAGAGAATTTGTTCAAGAAGATCCAAATATCACAAATCATAAGGAAAAAATGTGATGTGTATGTGATTCTCTCAAAAATTAGTATTCCTGTTGACATTAACATTAATGTAGAAATTGATGGAGCATAGGAAACTCACTCTTCTTTTTGTAATAAATATTTTGTAAAGTTCTTCTAAAGAACTTTTCTAAATATAAAAGCACAATATATTCGTGTAATATAAGGTGAAATAATATCAACTAAATTTAAAATATTCGGTACTTGGATGGTATATGCTTGGTCAGGACTATGTTAGATCTATACATAGACTCACTATGACTTCAAGGCTACAGTGTTAATTATGCGGGAGTGCTTCATGAGGTCCTCAAACACCAGTAGGATCGTTGGCATAAATGATACAATCTTTGAAGTTTTAATAAGATGTAATTGATATAGAAAACTGCACATAGTTAATGCCTACAATTGGATAAGTTTGGACACATGCACACCTGTGAAACCATCACCGTAATCAAAGCAACAGCCATGTGCATCACCTCAAAAGTTTCCTTGTGTATCTGCTATTATTGTGTGCTTTATTTTTTGTTGTTGTTTTGTTTTGTTTTGTGTGTTAAGAACAGTTAATATGAGATCTACTCTCTTACTAAATTTTTATGTGTACAAGACAGAGTATTATCAACTCTCAGCACCATGGTGTATAGCACATCTCTGGTTCTTACTCATACTGTGTAACTGAAATTATATACCCATTGAACAACTCCTCATCTCTCCCACAATATGCCAAGATAAATGTTCCAATCACTGAGGTAACCAACGATGCCTTTGTACATTTTCAGAAAATCCCAAGGGGGGAAAAAAACCCCTGTCTTGAAAGCCACTACCTTAGACCAAGTTCAGAAATGATAAACAAATGACAAATTGGAAAAAACCATCTGCCATGTTTTAAACTCTCATATATTTTATACCTCGGCTATATGAGGAACTCCTGAAAATGAATACATAATTGACAGAAAGGAAAATGCAACCTAGAGGTCCAGAAGAAGGACAGGAATAGCTGGTGAGCTAAAGTACCTGAGGAGAAGGGAAGAGAGGATGGGATTTAGATGACCTTTGCAAGGTTAACTTATAATAAACAAAATACAAATCCCTTTGTGGGAGGGAGAAAGGAAAAGAGAAATCAAGAGAGCAGAAAGAAAGAACGAAAGAAAGAAAGAAAGAAAGAAAGAAAGAAAGAAAAGAAGGAAGGAAGAAAAAGAAAGAAAGAAAGAAAGAAAGAAAGAAAGAAAGAAAGAAAGAAAGAAAGAAAGAAAAAGGGAGGAAGGAAGGAAGGAAGGAAGGAAGGAAGGAAGGAAGGAAGGAAGGAAGAGAGAGAAAGAAAGCAAGAAAGAAAGAAAAAAGGAAAGAAAGAAAGTGTTAAGATTCAGGAGGTTCCTGTACAATGGCTTTGTTTTATCCTGGGACAGAAGAGGCTATAACTTCCACTAAATGGAAGGAAGTGAGCGATAATAGTATACATGAAGCCAATTGAGAAGATGCAGATACTTTTACAGACACCATGCATTCTGTCTTCTGTGAGGACGCCACCTTAGGATGTACTTCAGATATTTAGACCTTTTATAGCATTTAGGACTACTGAGTAAGGTCTGGTATGTGAAAATATTTTATAATCCAGAAATAGTACAGGAGAAAATAAGAAACTCTTGCAACATAGATTAGGGAGAGCTTCAGAGAGGAGGTAATGTCTACCCTGGATGGTTGACTAGGCAAACAAGGAGGAAAGACAATAGAATCAAAAGGAAAGAGTAAGTGCGAAGACCAGAAGATTAAAAAAAAAGCATAAAATGTTTTGGAAACCGGGTTGGTTAGTATGTCTAGAGCACAGAATACTAGGTTTGGAAACACAAAGGTAGTGGAAGAATGGAGAGAGATTGTGCATTCCTAAACAGATTTAATGTCTATAGCTATGGCTCTGTGTGTGTGTGCATATGAGTGTGTGTGTATGTGTGTGTGTATTTGTGAGTGTGTAGTTATGTCTGTCTTTCATCTATTTATCATCTATCATTTATCTCTAATATCTTAATGACACTGTGTTTTAAATAAATAAGATCCTCTTGGACTTTCTTTTCAAGTGTACCTAAAAACAATGGAATCTAATTATTAGGATGCAAATGACAAAACAAATGCGAGAAAAATTTTTAGTATGGAATCAGAACAGTAGGAAAACATTACTTTAGAAATATGGTTCCTTAAATGCTGTTTTTCAATATTTACAAAGAGCCTCTGCTTCACATCGCTTTTGTGCTCTTGAAATGTGCTGAATCCTATTAAATATGCATGTATATTGATGCATTTTATTTTCCCTGCCACTTATATGACCTCATTCATCGGAATTTATAAATTTCACAAAGGAATAATATGCCAAAATGCATAAAGTGAGCTAAATTGTATCTTTATCCAAACTGTAATTTCTTTTACCAATTAAATAATTTTATTGAACAAAATACATGGAATAATTTATAAGCCAATAAAATTATAAGAATACAAAATGTGATCAGCATAATTACATAACTTCTCTGGAATACAGTTTCTAATATTTTCTAATCCATTGAGAATTACCAGATTTTATTTTCAGTTATTAATGTTTTAAATTTGTCAGTATGCTACATAAATGCTATTTAATATTTGGCTAACTCAAGAGGAATCCCACCTAAATTTCTTTCCTTGGAGCTTATTAATGCAGACCACCAAGCTCCAGAGAAATAAATGATGCAGGGCTAAACCTTTCTCAAAAGTGCTGACCCATTTAGCATGAACAGCATCATGGAAATGGACTTATTTCTAATTATAAGTAAAAGATGGGGCAGCAGGGCACCTAGGTGGCTCAGTCAGTTAAACATCTGCCTTAGGCTCCAGTCGTGATCAAGCCCCATGTCAGGTTCCCTGCTCAGGCGGGAGCCTGCTTCTCCCTCTCCTTCTGCCCCTCCCCCTGCTTGTTGTCTCACTATGTCAAATAAATAAATTAATTAAAAAAAACCAAAAGGTTGGGATGAGAGCATCTTCCATCCATCAAATTAAGTTCCAGGAAAAAAAGTAAAGCCTTTCTCTTAAATACCATGAGTAAAAACTCTTAACTGCTTTTTCTTAATTTCATGGGTCAAATAGACTTTGGCTTTTTTTTTTTTTTTTCAAATCTAAGAAAGTGAATTGCTCATGGAGTTTGGCGTAGGCACAGGCAAGAAAGCCCACTAAGCCTCAGGTTGTAGGTCTGTCCCTGGTATGTTTTAATACTAAGTCATTTTTGCTGCTCTGTGCCTTAATTTTGTCATTTATAAGGATGGGACTAAAACAGATTGGTGGCTTTCCATGGCCACAGAACTTTAGGATTCTCTGCACTTAGGGTCAGGGTTGGGGGAGACTTCACTCTGATTCAATTAGCGATGTTCTTTATATGTTTCCTCTATCAAGCTTTTCCATAATTTTGTTTGTTTGTGAGAAAAAAAAAATCTCCACCACCAAATAAGTTAGAAAAAGCTGGGTGGGAAATAGGCTTTATGAGGGGGCTGGGGGGGTGGAGGGGGGTGTTTCTGGATTCTGGAGCTTACCCTATCCCATTCCATCCCCCATCATGGAGCTGACCTGCAGTGGTCCTGTGACCAGATCTATCCACTGTAGAAACACAGGCAACAGGAAGAATTTGATGGTAACTTCATGTGGTGGGTCAGGTAGAGAAAGTGTTCAATACAAAGCAATGGGGAATCCAGTCATGCACAATAAGGTAGAAACCAAAACAAGCTACATTTGAAGATCCAGGTGGCTAGAGTCAGTAGACCCCAGTTACCAACTCAAAACACCCATTCAAAACCTAATGTCTATAAAATAAGCAGGTTTCTATATCTCTGAAAGAATATTGCATATGTATACATGTGAACACAGGTACACATATATGTTTAGAAAAAACACTTTAGTTTCCTGTAAAATCATGTGTTCTATTCTTGACGTAGTGACAGAAGAATTTATAAAAGGATAATGCACCTATCAGTAAAATTATTTACTCCTACTGGCTGTGAAATGAAACATCTTTTACATCATAAGGTATTCAACATCAGGGCCATGGATTTTCTATATAAATCTATATAAATGTGACCTATGCATTTTCAACCAATTGGTGAACTTGAGTTCCATCAGTGTAGAGCTTAGGAGACCATAAAACCTCCTGTGGGTGTCCATCAAACACTGATTCTGATGTGGTTCAGCACCCCCTACCCCAAAATAGGATACTTTGGTATATTAACTATTTCAAGCTGAAGGAGTTTGAGAAACGGCAGGTGCAGGACAGACTTTCCAAGCTTCCCCTGAAGCAGGTCATAAAGCCATTATGTGAGAAGTACCCTTCCTATACCCAGAGAAGAGGAGCGTTCTTCTCCTCAAAGACAAAGGCACACAGACAAGAATCTAAACTAACAGACTTGCGAAGTTCTTACTCTTTGTCTTATCACGTCTTTCCACAATTTTCCACTTTTCATGAAACCTCACATAAAAACACTTGAGGTTTAACCATTTCTTCGGGTCTTCATTTCCTTATGAAGGCTGCTAGATAATGTAAAACTTATATTAAATAATGTATATGCTCATCCCTTGTTATTCAGTCTTTTTATATGGGGATCTCAGGCAATCGTTTCAGAGAGTAGAGGAAAAAGATTTTTTTCCCCCCACCATCTTAATCTCCAACCCAAAGTTTCTAGGAAATCACATGATTGAGTTTGTATGCTTTGCCACACCCATAAACACTACTTATTAAAATGCTTTGTAATTACCATTCTTCCATAGTCTATTGCCTAGACTTAAATGCCAATACCTAAACCTTTACAATCAACAAATTGGGGCACCTGGGTGGCTCAGTCGGTTAAGCGGCTGCCCGAAGCTTGGGTCTTGATCTTGGGGTCATGGGATCAAATCTTGCGTCAGGCTCCCCGCTCAGTGGGGAGTCTTCTTCCCCCTCTCCCTCTGACCCTCCCCCTTGCTCAGGCTCTTGCTTACTCTCTCTGCCTCTCTGAAATGAATAAGTAAAAAAAAAAAAAAAAAAAAACTTTAAAAACAATTAAAAAATAAAATGAACGAATTGACTATGTAAGCATGAATAATTATTTCTTATAACCATTCTTAATAAATAATATTAGATTGGGAGGGCAATGAGAAGCAAAGTGATCAGTGCCAGTTACCTGGAAAGGGTAAGCTAATAACGGAATTCATTAGCAATACGCAGTAGATTCCCACGGAATGGAGAGACCTGGAAAAAGTCTCATTATAAAGGTCACTTAAATCAGATATAAGTGACTTCTAGCCTGGCACCTTTTACATAATCAGCTGAACATCTTGTTTCTCAGTGTGCTTAGCTGTCAGGAAGCCAAGAACTTAAAACAATCTTTAGAAGAGGCTCAGAACAGAAAGATGCTAAGCGAGCTGCCTCATTAGGCCAAATACATGTGCACGCAACACACATGTGTATACACACATACACAGTATTGCTTTCCCGTTGCTTTCACCATGTGTGTCTGGCTGAGGAAGGTCTTCAGTCCCAGGACATTTGAAATGTTCCTGTTTCCAAATGTCCTTTGACTCCCAGGCTTTGCCTTGGAGAGGAGATTCGCAATCATTAGCCTCCATGACAGAGTTCTCATTTTGTCTTCTTTTAACTCCTAATATCTTCAAATTAGCAATGGATTATTCCAATCAATATGTAAATTGCAGTGTAGATTTAGACAAAGAAGTCTTGCTAAGCATTTTTAGAATAATTCATGTGGATTATAGAAATTAGTTGAATATAAATTTATGTGTAAATTGTTGTTGCTGTTACTGAATGCCGTGTTCCCCAATGTTATGGCAGTCTTCACATTGTCTATTAAGAAACATTTCTCCTGTGGTGACTGAGTGGCTCAGTCAGTTAAGCGTCTGCCTTCAACTCAGTGCATGTCCCCCAGGTTCTGGGATCCAGTCCCACATTGGGTTCCCTACTCAGTGGGGAGTCTACCTTTCCCTCTCCCTCTACAGCTTCCCCCTGATCTTGCTCTCTTTCTCCTGTGTTCTCCTTCTCTCTCAAATAAATAAATAAAATCCTTAAAAAAAAAGAAAAAAAAAGAAACACTTCTCCCAAGACATATTTCAATACAGTGAAGGCAGAATTGTGTCATTTATATTTACTGGTTTAGTCATAGCATCCAGCACAGGGCCATAGTAGAGGGGAAAAAAAATGTTGAGTGAAGTATTAATTGTGTAACATCAAAAAGATGTCTTTCATATTGTCTTAAATTTCAGAAGTTCTACATGACATCTTGAATTTTCCTTTGTCCTGCCTTACTGTCCTTCTCTGTCAGCTTCTCCATCCCCTTCTCTTGTCTCAAGATCTATGACTGCTTCCTCCTTTCTTCAAAGTTTCACTCTCCATTTGGCCACAGCTTCCCTCCCTTGATCCCCCAATGTTCCCCTAACACAATACTTTTTCAGGCACTTCATTAAGAGAAGGTTTTAAGATAATAGAGGAAAACCACATTCCAGTAAAGAGCAGGAAGCAATTTAAATGGAATATTAGTCTACCTCTCTCTTAAAATTCTCTGGCTATCCTGCTGTGACAAATTTTTTATTGTCCACTTTTCTCTATAATCTTATACACATGCTTTTCTGTGGGAACAATTTTCACCTACTCTGTGCCCAGAAGTTTTCACCATCTCTCTTCTTCCTTCAGGTCCATGGACCTCCCCAAACTATTTTCCATGATCTGCCCCCAGAAAACAATACAAGCATGTCTTCTACAATGTTCTTGATGGAAAGCTTCCTTCCTCAAACACCAGCAGTCTCTATAAGCAGAAATCTACCCAACTTCATTCTACAGTAAATGCCCTTAAAACACTTGTCTTCTTTCTGGTGAGACAGCGAAATCTAACATGCTATCTTGTAAACTTCCCTACAAAGTGAGCTGCATATTCTGGAAAAATAGGGATTGTATTGGCCACTTGTTCTCCTTAAGACATATTTGGTTGTCTGATGAAATTTCTCTCCCATCCATCACCCTTGGTTTTCCTTTCTCCAAACTCAATACTCCTTCAATGCCAGAGTCTCCATCCTTTTCATTTCTCACTGGATGCTCCACACTTATGACTTACAATATAAATAAAAGCAATGGTCATATAACATCTTGCTAATGAAGAGAATAGTGGAACTAGGTCTATCGTTAAGTGGTGTTTAGCATCGCATTCGAATGGAACCAGTGTAAGTGACAGCTCTCTCGTGTGGTTGTAGTACAATAAGTAGAGCTGAGAGATTTAACAAATCAGCATAGAGGACAGTAGTTACCTTTGAATTTCAGACAACAAAGGATTCTGTAAGTAAGTCCATGCCTATGATTTATCTGGAAACCTTATACAGGAGACAATCAGTGAAGCAAATCTGTAGCCCCATTGGGTAAATCCTATAGACAACAGATTACTAGTTTATGTGATGGAGAGAACTTTCACCAGCCATTCCTTACAAAAGAGGAATCAAGGTGTCATGTGATGTGAGAGGTTTTAGAAAACCTAATTAATTCCTTCTCCACTCTTTTATTTGAAAACAAAGAAACTAAATTGGGATCAAAGTAGGACTTCAGAAACACAACATATGTGCAATTGCTGGAATGGAGCTTACCTCTGAACTGAAATTATCTGGACCTTCAAAGTGGAGTTATATAGGCCAAAAGACTTCTGACTGTAAAAGACAAAAACAAAAACAAAAATCATCAATCAAAACAAGTCAGTTTAAATAAAAAATAATGTATTGATTTATTGTATTGAAAAGCAGAGAGAGAGGCTTTGGCAGTGGCTAGATTGCACTCCATTTTGCATTATCTCCTAGCACCCTTTAATTTTTTTTCCATATTTTGTGCCTGTGGTAGAAAAAATGACCAGCAGGAATGTCTTGATTATATTCTCTTCTTTTAGCACGTTCAACAGAAGAAGACTTCTTTCTAATGTTCCTGGAAAATTCCAAGATTTAATGTTATTGAAATGACATAGGTCCATTACTTCCTCATACTGAGTCACTATGTCTAAGGGATGGAAGAAGCTGATTGCCTGCTAGATTTAGCCCTTGAACAAGGTTGGAGATGGCCCTATAGAGTTCATGGAGTGTGACTGAAGAAGAGGTGGCCTCCAAAGATAAATGAGAGTCAAGATCACAGATTCTGGGGAAACAAAAAATAGCAAATGTTCACTATCAGGGTCAAAACTTAGTTACCCACCCTATAAGCACGATGGCTTTAGGATGTGTGGCATGGAGAAAAGACATGCTCCACTGCTTTGTGTCATGTATGGGACAGCCTAGAAACATCCATATATTCCTCATTTGCAGCAAATACAAGTGAGAAAACTATTTTTCATTGGTTAGTGGAATCCTTGCAAAATCAATCCTGTTAAAAAGAGCTTTGAAGAGGAACACCTAGGTGGCTCAGTCAGTCAAGCGTCTACCTTCAGCTCAGGTCATGATCTCAGGGTCCTGGGATTGAGCCATGCACAGGGGACTTCCTGCTCAGCAGGGAGTCTGCTTCTCCCTCTCTCTCTGTACTCTCTCCTTTGCTCACTCTCAAGTAAGTCAACACAATCTTAAAAAAGAGAGAGAGAGAAAGCACTATGAAGAGGGTCACCTGTCTGGTTCAGTCAGTTAAGCGTCTGCTTTTGGCTCAGGTCATGATCCCAGAGTCCTAGGACTGCGCTGTGCCTTGGGCTCCCTGCTCAGAGAGGGAGTCTGTTTCTCCCTCTCCCTGTACCTCTTCCCACCATCATGGTGTTTTTCTCACTCACTCTCTCTCAAATAAATAAATAAATAAAATCTAAAAAAAAAAAAAAAAAAAAGAGCATTGAAGAAAGCATGAATAAGAGGTCCAAATAAACCATCTCAAAAGTCAAATGAGGGAGTATTTTTCCCAAGAGAGGGACCCAGTTGGAATTGGAGGGGATAGAGGTTTCCTCTATTACTGTGTCCACTCACAGAAAAATTAGGAGTATCAGTTGAAGTTAAGTATTGCTTCCTTAAGCTATATTTTAACCTAGGTAGAGTAAGAGAGACACTAGACTCTAAACACAGGCCTGAGCCACAGCCTCAGCAAACCCAGATGAAGGCCACAGGGAAAAGAATATCCAAGGGCTTCTATGGGAAGCATGCAGTTACGTCTGGCTTGACTAAGAGGTTAAATGTAGCCAGGAGCTGCTTAAAGACAGCACTGGGACGGATCAAATGACAGAGACCACAGGCATGAAGTGATTTGTTTTATATTAAAAACCAGATGTTTAATTACTTGACATTTCCAATCATTTACTTAATTTGAGTCTCTCATTAGTCTCTTAAGGTGAGTGATGGAGGCTAAAAGTCCATCCTTTTAAAATGAATGAGTGGAATCCTCCCAGAGAGCTAGAATTAAGATCAGAGTTGATTGGGGTTGATTCCCTGCTTTACAAAATACAGCGATTTTCACAGAGTTTGGGGGCCAGTACTTAAAGACAAATTTTAACCATGTATCATATTTAAAACACTCAAGGCATAGACTGGATAGTATTCCCATTCCCTCCACACAAAGTCTCATCCTTTGTAGTTTACAAGTTTCATCGATTAACAATATTGATGGAATTTGCATTGTTCTCCTTAAATATAAAGCACCATTCCTTCTTGTACATAAGATTTTTACCCATCTTATTTCAAAATAATCAGTAAGAGTTGCTATAAAAAGAAAAAAAAAAGGAGCATATATGTCCTAAAGCCAGTAACACAGAATGAGAGGGAGTGGGAAGTTTCCCAGAAAAGGCTACTGTAAGGTGTAGGAATGTAATAAAAAGAAAACAGACTATGATATCTCACTGTCCAATCTCTACGTGGCTCTCCTGGATAAGTCACCATTTCTCTGAACCTCTATTTCCTCATCAGCATATTGAAAATAATGATCTCATCTCACTAATCATGTTTTTATGAGGATGGAGGAAATATGCAAAATCTAATTATAAACTGTAATGCACCGATGATCATTAGAAATCAGCCGAATTTCAATCTTCAAACTAGTGCATATGACAATCCAACTAATTTTCTGTATTTGCTCCATTACAAGAATTGATTTAAACAATCCTAGAGTGGAGAGATGGTTTTGTCAGGTTAAATGGAAACGCATTCTTCCCCTCAGGAATGGATATCTCTTGGTCATGTTCCTCAAGACTGAGTTCCTCTGAATTCCAGGACTGGAGAGGAAGATGTTCTGTTGCTAATAATTTCTGGCCTAATTTTCATAGGAAATTTAGGTTCTTGTTGAAAAGCCATGGGGGCCAATTAAGACAAGATGCACACAGAGCCTGTGGGAATAAAGACATGTGTACATTCTGCCAGAGAGGCTTGGAAGGCAGGAGGAAGGAGTGGGACATTGCAGTGATGGGGAGCCTCACTAGGAAATTGTTGGAGATGACAGCTGTCCGCGAGGTGCCAGTAAAAGTCTGGCGGAGAGAAAGTCCATTGTGAGGGTAACTGGTTGCATTGCCAGAAGGTCTCCTGTCTCAGAACGCTCACCGACTGACCAGACTTTGTGTGTAGCCCTGGAAAATCGATATCACCTAAGAACCTGGGTCGGTTGGGACTGGAGGGGGTAGAGTTTTCCTCTTTATGTGAGTAGTGATGTCTAGCTGTCCAGTTTCTTGCTGTCCAGCCGCTAAGCAGGAGCATGTGGTACAAGCCATGACATGTTATATTTTGACAATTTCCTGCTACCCCACGGAGAGGCCTCCCTGTGGTGCCCTGGAATGATGATGAAGTCTCCACACCCTCTGCCCTGAAGTCTGGCTGAGATTGGAGAGGGACGTAAGCTTCTTTATTACAGTAATAATTATTTTTGTCATTAATTATTAAAGATGAGATGGGAAGTTGTATCAGATTGTCTGAGCGAGGGAGGATAACTGCAGGTAAGCTTAAACTTTAGCAAGGAGCTTCCTGCCAAACAAGAAGGAAACAAGAAGAGGTCTTCTACACTCTCTTTAAATAATAACACTTAATAACAAGAGGTGCTTTTCCTAGTGCTACTCTTGTGGAGGTCTACATATTAGAGAGATTGAATAACATAATGAACAATTTCTGAAGGAACAGTTTCATACAAGTGCAGGATATTGTGCATGTGACATATTTTTAAATCTCTATTCTTGGCATAAAGCTAAGAGCATAATCAGAAAATTGTAGGTCTAGGAAAGTATTTTGAAGGGAACTGAAAAAAATGACTTTGAGGTATTAAAATATCTGATTTTTTAAAAAGATTTTATTTATTTATTTATTTAACATAGAGAGAGAGGGAGAGCAGAAGCAGGGGGAGCAGAGGGAGAGGGAGAAGCAGGCTCCCTGCTGAGCAAGGAGCCCGAGGCAGGGCTCCATCCCAGGACCCTGAGATCATGACCTGAGCCAAAGGCAGACACTTAACTGACTGAGCCACCCAGGCACCCCAAAATATCTGGTTTTTCAAGAAACTCTCTTTTTAAGCCAGAATCTTTATTTTCATGAGTAAAATGAGCTAATATATATTACATATAATATATAATAAAATCCATACACACATATATAGATATTGAACATAGTGTGCTTATATGTGTGTGTGTGTGTGTGTGTGTATACTGTAGAAAAAGAGAAAGCCCTTCCTGCTCTCTTTCTGTTGTTCGGTACGAGATTTGCCAATGTATCAGGCATTCTTACAGCCCCAAAGATACTGAGCGCCAACAAAAATGAAAATGCCTTTTCACAGCTGAGGCTTTAAGCAAGCAACAGCCAGTTATAGGTACTTTGGGGACTTTCTAAGGAAGATTTGTTCTTCATGAAACACTGGATACTGACATTTGAAATAAAGTGACATTTCTTCAGGTTTCTGGCATCAACTAAGTATACATTGAGTTGAGTCTGGGTTTCCATAGCTTTCATCACATTGCATGTAGTAGAGAAACTGGGAACTACAGAAAATTCACTTAAAGAGAAAGAAACCAGACAAATAGGGAATACTCTTATACCTAAGAGGAGTTTCATTTTCTCTTTTCTCCTCTCCACCACATAGTTGGATTCCAGCTGCTGTTACATATAGAAAAACACCACCCATGGAAACAGAATAAAAAATGAAGGCCAAGCATCCGAGTGCCCACCCCTTCTGCTCTTGCAGGAAATTGACCATGATTACATGCATCTGATCTTAATGGATAGTCCCTGCTCTGAGCCCCAAGGAGAACAGCCAAAGAGGAGAGGAAAAAGCAACTCAAGATCCCTGCCAAAATGCCAAAATGCCCTGAGGAAGAAATTGCTTCCTTGAGTTAAATCTGCAGATGATTTTAGCCTTGTGTTTATGTGCAAACAATAAGTCAATAGTATTAATATCTAATTCCATTTATGCCCCCAGACACTGGTGGTATTCTATCCAAAGTAAGTTACCAAGTTTTCATTTCAAATCCTTAGAAAATTAGCATTCTGTTAGAAACATTCAAATAATTGCACAAAAGACAATTAAGAATTTGTCAAATATTTGTCAAATATTTATCAAATAAAAACATAGAATACATACAGATAGGATTATGAAATCAGCCAGGTGACATAAGCTCCTCAGCTAACCCAAGAAATGTTAGACATCTTGAAAAGAATTTTTTTTCAAGTGGTTTATATTTATCAAATGAAGTGGATGCCATTCTCCCAAAAAAGATGGCGGCTTCCAGAACAAGGAGGATATTTATTATGAATTCTTGCCCCTAGGAACTAGAATAGAGTTAGCAATTTTTTGTATAGCTCTGGTTTTCATTTTGGCCACCTCGGGATTTGGGCAACCACGTCCATGCTACAAGTTCCTTCACTATCTCCCACTCTAGATGATGAAAGTAGGGTTACATAAGTTTTATTAACAAAAAGATACAGTTTGAGCCATCTTGCCACCAACACCCAATAAACAAACAAACTAAGTAGCAAGACGAAGGCAATCACTCTTTGGCTAAGGATTTTAATTAGAACAAATGACTATGAAAGAAAATGTCTCTGGTTATTGTGTACATGGAAAATTTCACTCTAAGGTATTTTTTCCCCTGCATATTCCAGTAATAGGGATTTGAACTTCTCTGAGTCCCCCAGAAGGGTACAGGGAAACTGAAATAGAAGATGAGAGGGAGGATTTGAGATATAATGGGTCATGAATGTTCTGGCGGCAACTGGGGCCTAGAAAGGGACATGACCATTGAGAAACTCCCTGCCATGAGAAATGGATCAAGATTTTCCTGGAGTAATAATATTTGACATTCACCTTAAAGTTGTGTGCTGTTTATGCTCTAATCTCCATTGCCTCCAAATGTCCATTAAACCTCTTTTGCAAATTATGGACTTGAGTTCCTGGAGCTTTGTGGGACAAGGGAGGAGACAAGGATATTTAAGGATATTTTAGCTTTGGAGGTGACCAACAGCAAAGCTGGGGGTGACTGAGGAGGTAGGTATCATTATATATGCATTGTATTTCTTTGACATGGATGTATCTCATGTACAGATCTTAAAATGGGGGCAGCATAGAATCACAATAGGCAAGGACAGACTGGAGGGTAAATATGCAGGCATTAAACTAGAGAGATAATTCCCAGCCTGACAATCACCCCTAAATCATGAAGAGCCCTTTAGATAACATTCTCTGGAAAATCTGACCCCCTCCCATATACTTTCCTAAACTTAAAACATGAAGAGCTGTATCTCTCAAATCACTGGTTCAAATTTAGGCCAGGCTACTAAAAGTATGCTTGGAGAGAGATCCTATTTTCTGATTAGGTCTTAGTGAAAGATTGTGCATTTTCCATCACCAATTCATCATGTAACTCCTTTGCTTAAGAATTTTTTTTTTTAAAATCTAACAAGAAGTTAGTACATTCAGTAACTATAGAGTTTTCCATAGGAAGAGAGTCTCACTTCGTGAATTCAGATGAATATAGGATGAGATTATGCTAACCGAGTGATGTATATTTTTGTTGATATATAGATGATTTTTATATATGTGGCTCTTCACTAGTGTTCATTTTGAAAACATTCTTATTCCATTTCCATAGATTCTCTTATATCATTAACTACAAATGTACAGATTGTATCAATATAAAGACAATTTCTTTTCACCAGACGAAAACGTCCAATTAGGATTTAAGAAATTTGCAGAAGGAAGGCTGATAGATTTACCAAGTTTTAATATTTCAAATAGAATACTTCATTTCCAATAGAAGAGTAAGATGTATGGGAAATACAGTTCAATGTAATAGGGACTTTCATACAATAATTTTTTGAATTTTGTTTTTAGAAAAAAAAAGTCTAATATTAAGAACCACCACCTATTTTAATAGATATATGCTATATCTGCCAATTCCACAAATAACTTTCCTTGAACTATGGTGACTCATTGTTATATGAATATATTTATAAAAATAATCTTCTCAACATTTTGTCCTAGACTTTCTTGCAAAATTTTGCGTTTTATGGTTATCTGGCAAAAAACAATAACTCACAGGTAATTATAAAGTTCACAGCAATTCTGTTAATTGTCTCCACCCCTAAAGCCAATGACCTGGACATCTTGTTTACAGCATAATTTTAACCCTCTTAGCCACAGTTGGATGGACTCCTTAAAAAAAACTTCCCATTGTTGCTTAAGCTATTTCAAGTTTGCTTACATTGAGTATCCTAATTGGCAAGGTATGGAGAATCATTTATAGCAAGTAAATTCCTAAAGCTTACCAAGAATAATGCATTTAAATTAAGAAAACAGACCTTCAAACTGGGGGAAAAATTACAAAAAAGATCAGCCTCTAAAAGAAGATACAGAAGGAAGTGGAATAGAATTCACATGGGGTCATTTCTGTATGTGAAGTGGATGTTAAAGCAATGCATCTCCCATCTCAACCTATTCAAAGACATAATCCAACTTGGATCTGTGATAAACATGTGGGGATAAACTGAAGCAAGTCAAAGGAGGGTAAACATGTGAGAGTCTTTGTTGTCCCATCTTCTGAAGAGCCTGTGAAACATGAACTGTGTGCAAGACTACCTTCTCATCTAATCATGTATAATGTCCTTCTGATCTTTCCAGGAGTTCTTAACCTGAAGCCACAGAGTGGAATCCATATTCAATGCAAATATAACACCTTTCAGTTCTAGAATGTTCTAGAATGCACTTCAAAAATACAGAGAGACACTTTCAGGCATATTTTCTGCTTAATGATTTGTGGTATATAGTAATACATATGTATATGTATGTATAAAGTCTTATTCTGAAAGGAATAATTATCTTCCTTTTTATGTTATGAAGACCACACAAGAAAGACAGGTATACCTGAGTATTGGGAATTAAAAAAAAAAAAAAAAAAAAAGGAACTAAGGGACAAATCTTGTCATTTTGATATTTAATTTTACATTTAACAGGAAAAATAAAATAGGTACAGAACCTCTTTACTTTTAACAGGAAGAAGGTTACTGAAAAAAAAAAAAATCTGACCTGAGACCAAGAAACATATGCTTTATTGCTAATTTACCACATATTGTATTTTTCAGTGTTTTTTTTTTTTAAGATTTTACTTATTTGTCAGAGTGAGAGCGACAGAGATAGCAAGAGAGAGCACAAGAGCAGAGGAGAGGGAGAAGCAGGCTCCCAGCTAAACAAGAAGTCTGATGCGGGACTGGATCCCAGGACCCCAAGAGGATGACCCGAGCCAAAGGCAGACCATTAACCTACTGAGCCACTCAGGCATCATCCCATTGTTTGTCCTTCACTATGTTTCTGTCTTTAATTCTTTTTTTTTTTTTTTTTAAAGAGAGAGACAGTGTGCATGAGCATACAGAAGGAGGCAGTGGGAAGGGGCAGAGGGAGAGGAGAAGAGTGAGAATCTTAAGCACACTCCGCTCCCACTGTGCAGCCTGATGCAGGGTTCCATGCATGGAGCTTGAAGAGGGACTGGATACCATGACCCTGAGATCATGACTTGAGCCAAAATCAAGTGTTTAACCAATGGAGCCATCCAGGTACCCTTCTGTGTGTAATTCTTAAGCCCTTATCTTTCTCGCCCTAGAAAAACAGCCTCTGTCTGGGTCAGGAATTTTGATTCCTCCGTAATCACGGTGGGGCTTTTTTGAAGTAACCTATAGTCTGCCCTATGTGGTTTAAGGCATCACTATTTCTAAATTCCAACAAGAAAATGACAAAATAAAAATACTAATGGCTGCAAACTAGAGGTACATTTCATTAGGTAACCGGAAGCAATGAAAGGAACTTTGTAATGTCATTACATTTTTGTGAAAATGTTTTAGGGCTAACACTAAGTATTTACCACAGGATTTCGTGCTGTTTAAAAAAGCAAAGAAGTAAACAGAACCACCATAAGCAAAAGCAGTGAATGAAAATAACTTTGCTTTTAAAATATGTATGTTTCTGCAAGTTGGAAAGGACAGTTTTCAAAGTGTTTCACAAGGCAGGAATATGTTGCATGGGTACTAAATTTTAACCTCTAAGAGGGAATTACATTAAATTGCACTAAATGGTACTCTTCATTGAATACGATTTGGGATGAATATAAAGGATGAAATTTCTCCATAAAAGTTGGCATGTTTACATCCTTTGTACCAGTAATTGTGACCAATTGTCATTCTTATTACATCACAAAAGACAAGTCCCCTTGGTGATAGAGAACAGCTAGCACCAGGTACTTTCCTGGTTTTTGAGGAAATAAAAAGTTATCTTTTATAAAAATAAAACGTCATTATTACTTCTTAGGTGTTATCAGTATATGGTAAGGCTAAATAATTAAAAATAATATTAATGTACAATTTTAAATGTAAGTACGAACAAAGACCGTAGTGCATAGCAGACAACCAATAAATATTTGTGGAATAAATAAATGATTTTTATTTCAAAAAACATTTTGACTTTGCTTTCTCATTTAAAAATCACGTCCAAATCCTGTGCTTAATTTGATGCAATATTAACTGCATTGACAACAGCATTATTTTGTGAATTAAACCTTAGAAAGCATATTAAGTTGTTGTTGAATGAATAAGTTAAATTATTAGTTTCTTGCGTTCTGTAACTTTGGGAAGAGGATTTTGGAGAGGTTAAAAGAATCTGGTAATGATGTCAGCTGATCAGCAAGACTGTTCTTTTTTTTCTTTTTGGCCCCAGAATTAGACTGTATTTCCCAGAATCCTTTGCAATTAGGTAGGGCCATGTGTTTGAGTCTAGTCAATGTTTTATTCATATGTGCTTTTTCTAGGACTTACCCATAAAAATCTCCCAAGTCTCTCCTACATGCCCTTTCTATCTTTATTAGCTTGGTGATCTTAGAAACCATTTATCAAAGAAGATGAAACCAAAGCTAAGATTTGGTTTTGGAATCACCACTTGGACTAATCAGAAATCTAAGTTAAAATATCATTTGGGCTAGGTGAGAAGTAAACATATGGTGGTAAGCCTCTGACATTTGATGTTCCATCTGTTAGTGCAGTAAGCAATTCCCAAATCAAATGTTTTGGGATTTTTTGTAGAGCTAAAAGTAAGTTAGTAAAAATCCAGGACTTAAGGTTTTCTGAAAGGTGTTTTTCTTTATCTAATTCAAATTCAGTTTAAATTAAGCTTATAAATCTTTGTTAAGTTTTACTGAAATATTATTTGAAATGAAATGGAAAAACATGACCGAAGATAGCATGTCAATATTAATATGTTGAAAGGTGACGGAAGCCACTCATGTTTATAGTATTTTCTCCTATTTAAATGGGACCAAAAATAATACAGAAAGGAGAGATTCACTGTCATTTTAGCATCTTCAAAGTAATATATGCCCTTTAATTTTATATATTTTTGTTATGCATGACAAGAGGCTTAGCACTTTAGATGGGAATAGTAATTAAGATCTGTGATTACTTGGAGTATCTAGTGCCAGAAAATGAAGATAATCTCTTCTATATTTTGAAAACACTGTGAAAAATTTAACTTACCACACTGCAACTAACTCAAAGATATACACACCTACTCAGATACATATATGATCTAATAAAATAAAAATAAATATAAAAATATCTGCACAGAATATAAAATACATATATAAAATAATTACATATTTAAATAAAATTATAAATAATTTGTATATATTTATATGTATAAATTATATATACAAATAATTAAAGGCATAAAACTGAAACGTTTTTGCTCCTAAGACATCTTCTGGTTTATTTTTTCCCTTCCATTTTATAGCAGACTAGGCTGTTGGTTCCAAAACCATCTCCACTCCCCATGTCTTCCTTCCGATAAACCTCAGTTTTGTTCAGCTACTAGGCTGAGAGTCCTATATCTGAATAAAAATAGACCCATCCCTTTTTCTATTAGATCAATGAGGTATTAAGAAGTCAGCCAGAGGAATTCTAGGGAAGATTTTTCTTTTCTGATACAAAAGAGACTCATGCAGAGAAAATCTCTACTGAGTTTATTCCTTTTCTTTCTTCTTTGATTGAAGTTCAAGGAACACAAGGTCTGGAGACACTACAGCCAACTAGCAAGCATGACAGAAAGGTCAAGAGAACTACAGAAAGGCCATCCAGATCTCCTACTGTGTTAGTGCTTTGCCCATGGAAGTCAGTGCTAGCAACTGCTAATCTTGGGTTTTCAGATATTTTAAGAGGGTCCCTATACTTTAATGCCCCTGTAGCAGATGTGATTGGTGCCCTGCCCACGCTCTCTACTTTAGAGTGCAACCACTTAACTTTTAATTGGCAACACCTGTATTCTTTCCCTAAGAGTTTCTTCAGTCCTCCAGAGACAGCTTTGCCACCCAATTAGCAAACCAGAAGTGTTCAGGGAACACTGCTATCCTCACCCATACAAGAGCAGACCTCAACCGAAAAGACAGAAGGCAGTTGGTGTATGATTATGTCCCACCTTGAGTGAATAACATGGTTTACCCTAGTACCTAGAGTTCCCACATGGCTAAGCTCCAGATAGCTACAGTGGTATTATTCCTTGATAACAATCCTTATTGGCTCACCTTGCATCCTCCCATCCGATCTCCTTTACCAGTATTTCCTGGGATCACCTCCAAATAAATTAAATGTACTCTAATCTTTGCTTTAGGGTTTGTTTCTGTGAAAATCCAAACTAAGATAGCTTTTATGAATTTAATTTAAAAGGTACACATCAGCCATATGATTTTCTTTGTTGAGTTATAACTATAAAGGATTATGCTACAAGTTGATATTAAATATAATACAATATGTTAGATTTTCTTTTCCTTATATTGTTTATGGTATGATCTGATCCTCACTGTATCCCTGATGTATAATTAAGCATAAGTATTTCTTTATCAATTTAATTGAAGGTTTTGTTTAAAATAGCAGTTGGCTGGCATCCTCCAATGAAACCTTCCTAATTAACCACTGAAATATCTTTGAAAGAAAAAAATAGAAGTAAGGACATAAGAAATTTTAAAAAATTTTAAAAAAATGGCAATAAAGAAAAAACTATCAACTTACTTCCTGGCTCTTAGAAAAATCGTCATTTAATATAAAACAGAAAAACATGAATTAATAAATAAAAATATAAATAAGTGGGTTTCTTTGGTCTGCCACAAAAAATCATCACAAATCTGGCAGCTTAAAACAAAAGAAATGTATTCTCTCAGTTCTGGAGACCAGAAGTCCAAAATAAAGATGTGGACTTGGCTGGCTTTTTCTGGTCCTAAGGGAAATCCTTTCCTTGTCCTTTCCCCTGCGCCTACCAGTTACTAGTGATCCTTGCTGTTCTTTGGTTTATGTCTGCCTCTGTTTCCCTTGGCCTCACCTCTGAGTCACTGTATCTCAAATATCACTCTCTCTTCTATTCAAAGTTTACTAGTTATTGGATTTAGGATCCATTCTAAATTAAAAATAATCTCACTTTGAAATCTTTAACTTTATTATGTCTGTAAAGACCTTATTTCTACACAAGATCATATGGACAGGTACTGAAGCTTAGGACTTTGACTTAACTTTTTTGGAGGGATATAATTCAACCCACTACAATGGGTAAGATCAAAAAGAGATACATGAAAATGAAATACACAGTAACAGAATTTAAAGCTGCATCTGAGGCAGAAAACAGCTGAATAGATGCAGCAGGAGATTAAATCAGTGAGTGTATGATAAATAACAAGTTCTCCCAGAGTCAGGGAAAAGGACAAAGAGCTCAGATATGATGGAAGGAAGGAAGGAAGGACAGAAGGAAGGAAGGAAGGAAGGAAGGAAGGAAGGAAGGAAGGAAGGAAGGAAAAAAAATGCTACTAATAAAAGAAATTATAGGAGGATCTGAGGAACAGTGCAGAAAACAAAACAATTGAAACAGAAATAATACTCATAGACATAATTGAAGAAGAGCTTTCATAGTTGAAGAAGACATCTAACTGTAGCTATCCTGACTGAAAAGTCTCATTATGAATTAGGGAAAATCAGTTTTGAGAAAGTCACTTCTCCTTTCATGAAATGTGAAAATAAATTTCCTTGTAAGTATTTATTCACAATAACAAAAATATAACACCAAAAATGAAATAAAATTCAAACACGGTTCAGATTTCTTTTGTAGCATATTAAATGTTAAAAGACACTTGAGAGATTTGAGGGACAAACTCTATGACTAAAAGACTTCTGCTAGGCAAGTTGCAGGAAAGAAATTAGAGAAATCTCAGGAGAATGATAATAACTGAACAATGTCAAGCATAGTGGTGAACTGTCAACTAGTTTCAGTTCATTTAATTCCCAACACCAAGTTTATGAATTACGTAATATTATCCTATTTTTTTCCAGGGGAGCGATGTGAGGCTTGATGAGGTAAAGAAATTTTGCTTACAATTAATGCTGTAGGTTATTTGTGTAAGGAAAAAAAAGTGGGATTTACTTCTATCATGTAACCCTTTTGGAAATATTTCTTAGATTTTGCAATAGGGACAAATAAAAATTAATCAAAATTTAAAATTCAAGACCTAGTGTTGATCACTAAGATCAGTTATGTAGTACAGTACCGATAGTTGTCTAATTACAAAGTATCAGTTGATATACTTGAAAAGGAAGGTATAAAATGTACAAAAGTATTTTAGTAATCACAAGAATCTAATTCTCTAAATTAAAAAAGACAATGGTGACTTGAATACTACTTTTCAGATTTTATAAAGAGGCTTAAATTATCCTGTTTAACATTTACTTATAATAAAAAGAGAAAAGCTAAAGAATATTTATGAAAAAACAAAGAGAACTACCAATGGACTTAAAAATAGCACACAGATCTTCTAGCCACTGACGAAGAGAGAAATAAACAAAGCAAAGACCATATTGTTGGGAAATTTAGACTTTGGGAAAAATTTACATTCAAGTCTCTTTTTATATTGAATAATAAGCAGATGAAAGAACACATATACACTCTCTTACATTCACAAAATCAGAGGGATTAAACAGTTAAATAGAAAAAAGTTTAAAGAATTTAAAAAATAAAAAAAAAAAAGGAAAATATAGCTTACAATGTATTTGAACTTCCTATGCAGAAAGATGCCTGCAAGGGTAAGTATAATAGAAAAAATTAAAAGGAAAATAAAGGAAATATTGACTACCAAAAAATTTGTATCTATTAAAAACAGAATAAACACAGTAAGAGGCAATTCGCAAATTAGAAAATCTATTTTCCACTAATATTTTAAGTAAGTGATTAGGACCCCAACTAAAAACTAAGGGCATTTAGACTGTGAAAAAGAATATCTAAATTACAACAGAAAAATATATTTTAACCCAAAGTAATTTAAATAAACAGAAAAAAAGTCAAGGTAGCCTTAAATTTGAGAATGTCAAATTCAACAAACACACACACACACCAGGGTATGATTTTCCTTCACCAAACGGATGACAATTAAGAGACACTAGTCAGGGTGAGATTTTCTAAGAACTATCATATTGCAATAGTATACACTGATGAAACTTTTCCATAAAGCAATATGATAATATGCAGTAAAAAAAAAAAAACACAAACAAACTTTAAAATATTGACTTCAAAAGTAAACTCAATCCTACATCCATGAATCTATTACTATGGGCACAATCAGAAAACACAAATGATGATTAGTTGCTGAGATATTCTTTGCTGCATTTTCTTTCTTTCTTTCTTTCTTTCTTTCTTTCTCTCTCTTCCTTTCTTTCTTTCTTTTTTCTTTCCTTTTATTTATTTATTATTTTTTACTGAAGTTTAGTTGACACACAATGTTACATTAGTTTCAGGTATACAATGTCATGATTCGACCTATTCTAAAAATAAGACTATTTGAAAAAAAATCAAGTAAAAACAGCCAATATACCAAGGTGTCAACAGCTGGGTATTCAGAGTAGTCTTTTCCATACTCTCTTGTTTCCAGTCAGTATCATTATGTTAGTTAGCTGAAAATAAACTATTTCTTCTTTTGTTCTCTTGTTCAAAATCGATGCAGGAAGAGAACATTAGTGTTATTTTACTTATCACCATTTGACACAGGTGATCTGAATCAATCATCACATTAACATAAGAAGATAATATTAGATACTCCTAAGAAGAGCAAAAGATAGTTCAGAATATTGAAGTCTCAGACCTGCCTGTGAATATGTATCCGTGTGATTCCAGTTTTTCAGGCAGTTTGCCTCCTAGAATGGATGTTAGCAAAAGGTGGTCACTTGTACCCACTTTACCTTTCCGCCACAAGAGCAACCTGTTGTCAGGGAATTCGCTGGAGAAGGTGGTAAGGACCTTGAGATACATGCCTGACGTGATGGTGATATTGCCCATTACCCAGAGGAAAGGCTTCCAGGTGTTAAAAATGACCTTTTGCTCTCTCCAGATGGTGTCTGTCAATTGCAGCCAATATATATTTAAGCAAAAGTAGGGGGAGTCTGTAGATGGATCAAAGTATTTGACAGCAGTCAAAAAAAGCCAACTGCTCTATAAATGTCTCTAAAATATCAAAGCTAATGACTGAGAAAATATTTAGACATGAGAAAAGAATAATCTCTTCTCATGTATTTCCTTAAGTATATTTTCCTCAATGACAATTTCATATTTGTTCTATTATATCCCATATTTATACAGTATTTCACCAAATTATATAAATTATATACATATATATGAAATATATTACTCTCTGTCAAATGCACCCTACTCTCCTCCCCCCTTGCAGAGAATAATATATTATGGTGAAAAAAAAAAGTGTTGACCGGTAAATTAAATTAATTTCATCAAGTGTGATTTAATACAACATAGGTATCATGAGACAGGGATTATTTACTCTATTGGGTACTGATATATACTAAATATTTAGAAAGGAGCCTGGAACATAATAAGTGCTCAGTAAATACTGGTTGAGTAAATGAGTGGCAGTCAGAAAGAGACACAAACCAATGGATAAAAGAGCATTAGAAAAATTAATGTCCATCTGTGCATTCATTCAATATTCACTGAGTATCTAATATATTGAGGCAATGGAAAATACCTAGGCTAAAGGTACCCATGAGAAAGAATGCTCCTACGTAAAGGAACTAATCTGATTTATTCTAGTGGAATTTTTATTGCAACTAATAAAACAAGGAAAAGGACACCGCTGAAAAATTATTAAACTTCTCTACATTTTTCTCAACAAATGAGAATTTCTAACAATGTATATATACCTCAAAATTCAATCTAGATAGTTTAAATGCAACTTTTGTTTAAAGAACTCATTAGAATAGATATTTCAAGATTTTATGTAAATAAGCTGAGATTGTCATGTTTAGTTTTGTGGTTATTTTTCTGAGTAACTTTTCAACTAAGACATCTTTTCATATGGTAACATTTATTAATTATAGGAGAATATATAGTACCAGCACTTTTAATACATTTTTCTATAGCAAAAGTTAATGCCTTTCCAAACCATAAAATATTTTACTCTAATGCTGACTGATACTACAATGAAAGTAGTTAGAAACTCATGTTTAGGACTGTATTTAATATGATCGACTCACTGTAGGAACAACACTGGATTGGCAAAGAAAAGACGTCATTGTCAAACAATGTGAAATGGATCCCATCCTCCTGGTCTTAGGAATAACTATCTTTGAAAAGATGGGTAGGGTTGTTCTCGTCAAAAAGGGCAGGCTTTGTCCCTGTTTCATTTTGACAATAAAGAAAAGTGACAAGAAAAGTGATGAAAAACACATTAAAAGTAAATGAGCATAAGTTGAAATCTCCTTTAATGGAAAGTTTCCTGTAATAAGAAAGTCTAATTGAAATAATGAGCTATTGAACCTGGAAGGGGAAGAAGAATGTGTGGCACTTTTGGGAACACAGTGAACGAAATATAATATAACCCAACCAAAAGGAAGACATTTCCAACAAGGGTAATCCAGAGCTGCTGTTTGTCTCTTTAGGTGATGACTTCCATCAAAGTGACAGGAAGGATCTGAGTGTCATCTCAGTCTGAAGGCAATTTGCATAATAACATTGGAAGGATGAGACTGAGAATGTATGCATGGAACCAATTGCCATAACCTGTAACCATCTCAACAGCACAAACGACGAATAAGTCTGTTGCTTAAACTTCCTTTTCCTGTCTGGTCTATTTTATTACCTGTGACACATCCTTTTTGAGATGGCCCTTGCAAAGTTATACACAAGGGCAAGTTCACTAGTTTCACATTTCCTGAAGAAAGCCTTTAAATCAGAGCTTTATAAAAGTAGTACAAGGTGATAGCTTTGGCAATGTAAGCATCAGTAATGACTAGGTTCTGAAATTGGTGTGGCATTATACTATTTGTCTCACATGAAAATGACCTTTCAGATATGAATATCATCTTTAAGACTGACCTGGCAAATTAGGGATGATATACATATTATTACAATATTTTCCTCCATAAACTTCAGCTAACAATCATGAGTCACTAGGATTAAATTCTGAAGAATTGGCTTCTTTTTTTTTTTTTTTTTTAAGATTTTATTTATTTATTTGACACAGAGAGAGACAGCCAGAGAGAGAGGGAACACAAGCAGGGGGAGTGGAAGAGGAAGAAGCAGGCTCTCAGCAGAGGAGCCTGATGTGGGGCCCGATCCCAGAACGCCAGGATCACGCCCTGAGCCGAAGGCAGATGCTTAACAACTGAGCCACCCAGGCGCCCCATGAAGAATTGGCTTCTAGGTGCTGATCTTTTAAAGTCCTGATAACATATGTCTTTGTAGAATACATTCTGTGACATAGTCAAACTTTCCTTTTAGGAAAAGATAAAAGAAATGATTATTACTTTCAACTGTTTGCTGTATTTTGAAGGTTTCAAGAATTAATATCAAATAGGAGTAACCTCAATATATCTGGCAAGATGCAACAAGATGGATAGAGAATAAATGAAATAGGCTATTTAAATCCCGGTATAACCCTGGAGGCCATTAGTAAGCCTTTGGTAATGGTCAACACAATTAAGTAGAAAGGCAGATATTCACAGACCTTACAATAATGGTAAATCTTGGCTCTGACAAGGGAAAGTATGACAGATTATTTATAGGTTATGAATCTTGCTCAAGAAAAATGGACCCTTGAAAGTATCTACTATTTAAATTGTAGAAATTAATTTGATATGTTGGCAAAAGGAGTCTGAAAAAGATATAATATTATACTGGATCTTTTATTCATAGTAAATGTAGGGAAGGGGTGAAAAGAATGATAAGCTATTAGTTTTATAGTAGAGAGAAGTTCTTTATAGTATAATACTCAAAAAATTATTTGGAAGAAGTAGATTAAGATTGTTAATGTCTTTTTTTTTTTTTTTTTTGCCTTCAAGTAACGTAAAGGTCATTATGACATGCTGCTTTTCTCTGTCTGGATTGAGAGTAGCAAACAAGCCACACATATTTGTTAAACAAATATATTAATCCATGTATTCAGTAAAAATTATTAAGCATCTATTATGTGTCAAGCTCTTTTCAAGGAACTAGGTATACAAGGTGAACAAAATAAGAGAATATTTTTCCTTATGTATGTAGCATTCTAGAAAAAGGAGGCAGATATTTAAAAAAAAACAAGCAAAATACAGATCTCATTAGAATACTAATAGCTGCTGTAGGAAAAAAAAAATAAGCAGGGAAGGGGAATAGACAGTATAATGTTGAGAAGTGAGTTATTTTAAATAGACTCTTCAGGTAGTCCTCTCCGATAAGGTAACATTTGATCAGTGACCCAAAGAAAGAAGTGGCACGTGGCTGTCTGGACAATTTCATTGAACTATGAAAGAAATCGGTCTGTTCGATCCCCAAGGAGACTTTTATTTTAACTTGATATATGTGGCTCAATTTATAGCAAGGATGACCCTGCCATGCCAAGGGGAGAAAATCCAGGATTTGTGTCTTCTGTCAACGAAGAATAATATGGTATCATGATCACATATGATATGTTGCACCAGCAGGCACTTTTCTCAAAGACTTTGCCTACAAAAAATGAAAGATGTTTTGTCTTCTGAGATGATTGCCGTAAACGTCATCAAATCCTATGGTCTAAATCATCACCTTTTCTGTGTGTGTGTGTGTGTGTGTGTGTGTGTGTGTGTGTGTGTGTGTTTAAAAGAAAAAGTACCAAGCACACTCTTTCTTTTCCTTAGCCAATTTTTGGGTAGATACTACTGCATTTCTAAAATACATTAAAAAAATGTATCACTTTCTTCACAAAGTAAGTAATTTTATTAATGAGCAGAAAATAGTTTCTAGTACACTTCAAAATTTGACAGGTATATTCAAATACCACAATGTGAGGATGAAATGAGCCATAGAGAATTTGAGGGTTTTATTAGAAAACTTTCAGTTTGGATAAATTGAGAGAAAAAATTACTAACTTTATTCTTCTTGATTAAATATTTCTTTTTCTGAAAATAAAGGAAAACCATTGAAACTGAAATGACAGTGATTTCATACAACTGAGAAAGCTTTCTAAGAAAGATTTTTCCAATGAAGATCTCGATATGGCAAAGACAAGAATATTGGATCCAGTAATTTTCAGTGAAATTTCTACTAATGTTAGTGATTTTCATAAAATATTATGTCATTGAATTGGTTCAAAGAATTCAGAGTAGAATTTATGGGTTTCTGTGTGGTCAGTTAGTACTTTGGATGATTGGAGAAGACAGAGATTTATATCCTTGTACCACTGTTTTATGTGATAGGAGCTTTATGTAGTTTGCACATCAAGTCACAGCCAGGAGTAACATACATAAGAATGATAATATGTATGTGGCATTGAATATATACCACAGTTTCTATGAATTCCTTGAATTAAAGCTATTGCACTAAGTAAATTAGCTGGTAAACTTTGTACACATATTTAACTCTTGGTGTAACATTAGCAGGGCCACAAAATTAATTGTGATTAGCTGCTTTCTATTCTATAGGTATTGACAAAGTTAAATTCCAAAGACCAAATTATTCTGCAGATTTTTTGGGGATATATGTTGAAAGAAAAATTGGTGAATGTTACAATGCATGTTTTCTTAATTTGGATACTATGGAAACAGACTCTGAGCTCAGAGTTGCATGCAGGGGTTGCATTGTTAGGTATCTTCCGGAGAGAGTTAGAAGAAGGAGAAACATCAATTTATAGGGTCAAACCTGGTAGATGCTACTTTAAGCAAGTAATCAAGATTGACATCACCAGTAATAAGTCATGTTGATACCACATACCTCTGATACGATGCCATGACAACACGTCACCTCTGAGGTAGTTTTACCCCATCAACAACTCCGGTGTGATGAGAAAACATCAGACAAACCCGAAGTGAGAGACATTACACAAAATACCTGGCTGAAGATTCTTTAAAATTGTCAATGTGATGAAAAACAAGAAATTGTCCTAGATCGGAGGAGACTAAGGAGACGAACTACTAAATGCAATGTGGTATTCTAGATTGGACCGTGGAACGAAAAATGACATTTGTGGAAAATCTGATGAAATCCAAATAAAGTCCATATGTCAGTTTGAAATGTTTTATATTAATTAAGATAAAGATACCTAACTATAACTATGCAAGGAAAGTATGTAAATGTGAAATGTACACCTTCCCCACAAACGAGGAAGACTGGTTGGACAATGAAAGGTCACCAAATTCGAGTTGCAGTTGAGGCTTCTGCTGATCTATAAGGAGCTTTGAGACTGAGCCCGGGAAGGACTGGACCCTAACGAGGGAACCTGGATGGGGGATGCAGTGAAGACACCACTCTATCTACCTTACTGATCAAGAACTGCATCCCCCGGATGGCTCAGTCCATTTAGCCTCTGACTCTTGGTTTCTGCTCAGCTTCTGATCTCAGGGTCCTGGGATGTAGCCCCAGTTAGGACTCCACGCTCAGTGGGGAGTCTGCTTGAGATTCTCTCCCTCTGCCCCTCCCCCTGCTCATGCTCTCTCTCTAAAATATACAAATAAATCTTTAAAAAAGAACTGTTCCCTGTCTCCAATTGTCTATGAAGAAAAATCAAATGACCAGATAACTAAATGATAATTATGGAGAAACTGAATAACAATATTAACAGAAACCTGTGTGTGTATATACATATTTATAAAACTCTTCAGGTTCCAAATTTAAATAGATATTGTGTAAACTCAACAATTCCCTGTGGGGATAGAGAAGAGTATATAAAGGTATTTTAGGGAACTTCCTATGAGTGTTCGTCTCTAGTTATAAAGTGAGACAACTGAATGAAGCAGAAAGAGTAGGATAACAATATTATTTCTAATTATTTTAATAATTGTCATGGGGCTATTATTTTTGAGAGTCTTAATTTTTGTTGTTATTTTAGATTTTGTTTTTTTTTTAATAGTTGGAAATACTTTCTTACACCAATACTAAATTTAACAAATAATCTGTTTCAAAATAAACAGTTCATTTTGTAATTTTGAGAATAATCTTTTCATTTACTAAATAACTTTAATTACAGGGCACCTGGGTAGCTCAGTCCATTAAGTGTCTGCCTTCCGCTCAGGTCATGATCTCAGGGTCCTGGGGTCTAGCCTGCAAAGGGCTCTCTGCTCGGTGAGGAGTCTGCTTCTCCCTCTCCCTCTGCCTTTCCCCACTGCTCATGCTCTCTCCCTCTCTCTCTCAAATAAATACAATCTTTAAAAATAAATAAACTAATTAATTAAATACAGAGATGGTTTAAAATGGTCCGTGTAACTTCGTGTTTGCACTCTATGAAAATGTATCAAAACATTAAGGAATCGTTTCCCTACATTTCTTTTGTGAAATGAGTATTTTTGCCTCAACAGGCATATTTCACCAAATCTAAAACTTCCTTGATGTTTTTATAAACCAACTGGTAAATTGGAAGTGAACAAAAGCCTCATCAACAATAGAATAGGAAATTGATAACCAAATTTCTCAGGCTTCATTCACAGCCAAATAACCATCATCAACTTTGACTTCTCTTTGTCTCAGTGTCCTTATCTGTTTAAAAAAAGAAAAAAAAAAAAGTATTTCTCTTAAAGAATCAAGCTAGATTAGCTGAGCTATTTGATCTCCTCAATTCCTAGGAGGAAAAGTTATAAAAAATTACTTGTCATCAACTTTGACATCAGAGGTTATTACTAGGGCTCACAGGTTCATGTGCTTTAGTAGATAGAGTGGTGGGGGGTGTCTCTGAACCCCTTGAATTATGCATTTTGTATGCAAGGAGAAATATGTGCGGGGGGAGGAATCATTAGTTTTTACTAAATTCTTAATGTGATCTGTGCCTCTGAAATTTTAAGGCCACAGTACTTGTGTCAGACATTCCAAACCAGATGCTACTTGTCTGAAATGCTGTCTTTGGCAAGGAGTCTGCAAAAGAACCGAAAGTCACACACAAGAAAGATGTTACCCGTTGAGTTTGACGGAATACACTCTTTAGCAGAGACTCCTCTCTAGAGTCTTCCTTCAACCCCTTTTATCCTCAGAGGGTGCATCTTCAAATGGGAATGGAAGTCTTTCTTCTTGAGGTCACCCTTCAGCCTTCGCTTCTGTTTCTGTCTTTGTATGAATGTGAACACATTTTGATGGTATGTTCCCTTCCACCCCTCCCCTTACTGATTCCTCTACTTAAATAGAGGTTCACGTTCACACTGCAGCAGACCTCCCTTTCTCCCAATGCACTGTGCATCTGAGTGGCATTTCAGCTCAGAATAGCATTCGTATTCAAGAGACGCCAAAACCAATGTACTTAACAGTGATTATCAGAGCATCATTTTGGGCTTACCTCTTCCATACCTCAGCACACTGCTCTGAAACTTTACCACACCGTGGTGAGTCCCCAGGCTTATCAGTGACCTCTGTCTGCACCCAGCTGGCCTCTTTTATAATTGACATTCCAGCCATAATTAGACACAGCTGTGTATATGCCCGTGCCTACCCTGTAAGAAAAAGCTCATGGGAAGGGCCGTTTCCCCAACCTACCCAAGTGGCATTAGTCACTGGAGGGGGAAGCACATGCCTACCCCAACATCCTTTAGGAACATAATGGGTAAAGACACTTTTGATATGAAAGAAGGGTTTGCTGCAATATTTGTTTTTCTCTTCTAATTTATCATCCAGCCTTGGGCCAGACAGCAGTTTAAAGAATGCAGGTTGGTGTAGAACTTTATGAAGGCTGAGAGCACACATTACAATCACAAAATTTTCAAGGCTCACAAAGCTTGCATAATTACACTGGCTGCCGGGGCCTTCCGGCACTTTTCAGCTATAATGGCAATCTGGCTAATTTCCCACTGGCTTAATCTATAACTTCAAAGACTCCTAAAGCAGTTACGATTATTCTGTTTGCTTTTCAGGTGACCTACACCATTCGTATTGAGCGGCCAAGTTCTTGGGTTGATTAATTACAACAGACCTATTTTAATTTAGGATTTTTTCCTAAATATTGCTTCTTTCTAAAAATAATCTCTAGATGATAAAATAGCGAAGCAGTGCTCATCAAGGGGTACTTTGGGAAGCTTAAGGACAGTTGAAAACCGGCTGTTATCTCATTTCTTTTTTACATTGCAGCTCCTTATTTAAACACCAAATAACACATGTTAGGAATAGAAAACTTGGAAAATACACAAGAAACATAAAGAAGAAATACTAAGTCATCAAATATTCTACCACCCAGCCATAACTACTATTAATATGTTCTTGTATTCAATAATTAATTCAGTAGATGCCAAGTAGGCTATTAGGCATGATGCTACCCCACTGGTTTTGTGTGTTCTTTTGCAATTAATTTTTTAAATATTTTTTGCATATTTGTACATGTAATATTTATTTTTCTTCATATTATTTTCCCCTTTTTTTTTAAGACAAAATCAGGATCAGGTTGCATGTCTAGTTTTGTATCCTGCCATTTTTTTTGCTCCACTTTATTCTGTGACCTTTCTCATGCTATTGCAAATTCTTTAAAAACATTGTTAGAATGGCTATGTAGTATCGCTTCCTGTGGGTAATCATAATTTATTTAGAGAATTCTCCATTCTTGGACATTTACGTTATACATAAAATGAAATGAATCTTGATTATATTTCTCCTTTTATATCTTAATCCTTTCCTCTCTTTAGACCTTCTCAAGTATACCAAGTCAAATTTTGATTCTTTGTCTCTTTTCCGTGTTTTCCATCTATGCTTTCCTTTTCCACCAAATAGAGAAAAAGAATATAAGTACCGTAAATGAGAAAGTTAGAGTTAGAAAAATTTTTTAAAAAAGCGAGACACTGGCGAGTTTCACTTTTGATAGGAGTGAAAGATGATAGCTGATATGGTATTTTTGTTTCCAAGCCAAAATTGCTTAATATAACTCCAAGAAAACTAGAACTGGTTTCCTGGACAATGTGTAATGTTAAATATATCATAACTATTTCTTAAATTGTTAATATTAGCCATAAGAATATAGCATACACAGTCCTAACATATAACACAAAAATTAATTAAAGTGTGAGTTAATACTATGTGTCTGTACTGACATCAGTAAAGGATTGAGTAAATAAAAGATAAAGAGAGAAACAAGACAGATCTTACAATTTCAAATAATAAATGCAGATAAGATGAAAGGAATAGAAAATAACCGTAAGAGTAATAACTCTTGCAGGCAATTGATGCATAAAGTTAGTGGGCAAAACTTTGAAGAGTAACAGGATGTTTGGCTAGTCTCAAAGTATTTCCTCCCAAATAATTATTAATTATTGTGGCATTGTTAACATATGACTACAGATTCATTTGCACTCTTCCATCCAGCAGGGAAGCTTAATTGCTCCTCCCTTGAGTGCGGACTGCATTTAATGACTGGAATCTAAGGAACAGAGTCTGGAAAGGAGAAAGTAGTAACTATGTACTTTACCTAGCAGACAGCACTTTATCTAAGTAATCAACATTAAGAACACAAATACTAAATAAGTCATGTTATCACCATGCTCTTACTGATATGCCACGAAAAAGGCATCTCACTGTAGGATTCTCCCTCAAATCTTATGACTCTTAGCCAAACACGTGGAAACATCAGACAAACCCAAATAGAGGGACATAAAATAATTAATCATGACCCTTCAAGAGTGTCAAGGTCATGGAAGACCTTAATTAATTAATTAACTAACAAATTCTCACGATTGAAGGAGATTGAGGAGACATGACATCTAAATGCAATGTTTTATCTTCAGGGTGCGTGGGTGGCTCAGTCAGTTAAGTACTGGACTCTTGATTTCGGCTCAAGTCATGATCTCAGGGTCCTGTGATTGAGCCCTGTGTGTGAGCTTCATGCTCAGAGGGGAGCCTGCTTCTCTCCTTCTCCTTCTGCCCCACCCCCCACTTGCATACACACACTCTCTCTTTCAACTAAATAAATAAATCTTTAAAACAAAATAAATAAATGCAATGTGTTTTCCTAGATTGGATCACAGTTAGAAAAAAGGACATTAGTTGTATAATCTGGTGAAATTAAAAATAAACCTGTAGTTTAGTTAATAAATATCGTACAATTCTCATTTCTTAGCTTTGATGCATATACCACAGTTATATAAAATGATAATATTAGCCATAGTTGGGTTCGTATTATGTATAATTAAATGAACTGTCTGTATTATTGTTGCAATTCTTCTGTCAACCTAAAATTATTCCAAAATAAAAAGTTTGAAGAAGTATTCTCATTGTTTGTTAAAATTGGTTCCTAAAGCTGTCAAATTTGTTTAAATATGGTGAGGGCTTGTTAACAACTAAATGAGGTAAAGCATATGTAAGAGCTTATAATTATCAACATATTGTCCTGCCATTCGAATGAACCAGCAGGGGCATGGTGCCTCCTAATCTGTTCCCATATGATTTCAAGATGGTTTTCTGTCTTTCTTAGCTTTGGTTTGTTTTTGTAGTTTAGGGAAATGTAATCACTGAGTCCCCTCAGTGATTCATTCTAATAAGCTCTTTGATCCTATCATATTAAAGGCCTACAAAGTCATTCCTCAGGACTATGTCCCAGAGGATTACTTCAAAAGACCCATAGCAAGAAAGGGACAAATTATTTTATTTATGTATTTATTGTTCTTCATTTATCTATGCTGTTAGTACCATTTCCTACAAGTTTCAGCAAGTCTTTCTTTGAGAGTGAACACCAGAATTCAGAACACAAGATAAGAAAGTAAACGTTGCCATCATTCACGTATGTAATGCCTTATAAAAGTAGCTGTGCTTTCTATAAACTATGAAGATTTTACTGGACCTTCATAGCTAAAAAGAAGATGTTAGAGGAAGACATTTCTGCCTAGCAATTAGCATTTTCTCTGACAGTGTGGAGAATCAAAATAGACTTACTCATCCTCAGATCCTTCTCTGTGGAATGGACATGAAATGTTGAATGTGGCTTACCTAATTGTAATGACAAATCATCAAGAAAACACTCACATGTTCAATCTGAAATTGAGGAAGATATAGTTGACACTTGAACAGTGCAGAAGTTAGAGGCTCTGACCCTCTGTGCTGTCAAAACTGCACGTACACTTTTGACTCCCCGAATCTTAACTAATAGCCTGCTGATGACTGGGACACTTAACGAGAACATAAACAGTTGATTAACATATATTTTGTATGTTATTTATACACTGTATTCTTACAGTAGAGTAAGCTACAAAAAAAGAAAATATTATTAAGAAACTCATAAGGGGGGGCGCCTGGGTGGCTCAGTTGTTAAGCATCTGCCTTTGGCTCAGGACCTGATCCCAGAGTCCTGGGATCGAGCCCCACATCAGGTTCCTCCACTGGGAGCCTGCTTTTTCCTCTCCCACTCCCCCCGCTTGTGTTCCCTCTCTCGCTGGCTGTCTCTCTCTCCATCAAATAAATAAATAAAATCTTTTTTTTTAAAAAAAAGAAACTCATAAGGGAGAGAAAACACATTTACAGTACTATAATGTCTTTATCAAAAACAATTCACATTTAAGTGAACCCATGATCTCAAACTTGTATTGTTCAAGGGTCAACTACACATGTAAATCTGTACCACCTTTCAACTAATTGTGATTTTTGACCAGAAGAAAAAATTCAATTGCTTCTAACTGTAAGGAACTATCACTAGAAAGTGTTTAGAACCTGAAGACTTATTTTACCTATTTGTTTATTATCTTATTTGCAAATATTATTTTTGTGAGATGTTAATTTTTGAAACAAAACTGTCATTTTGGTTTCAAAAATTGCTCATTGAAAGCAAATGTCATCATTCTGGTTTTACCATGCACTAGATATAAGACATTATGTAATTTGCTCAAGTTTACACTTTTACAAGTAGTAGAGTTGACAAACCCAAACTACAAGTCCCATTATCTTTTCCCTATTTATTCCATATGAAGTGAGTTCATGTGGAACTTGTCTGGATAGAGGACTCAGGGCACTCAGTATGACTCTATTTCACAACTGAGGAAAATGCACCAGCACAAGTTGTGCAAACTATTTTCATAATCATAAGCACCGAAAATACTTATGATGGGCCCAGCACTGCTCTAAACGTTTTATTTCTTCCAGTGCTTAAATCGTTAATACAACCTTATGAAGTAGGTGCCAAGTTAGATCCATATTACGGATGACAATACTGAATCACCTAGAGGTTAGGTAGTTTGCTTTGGATCACACAGTTCGTGATCTCAGATCAT
Organism: Ursus americanus; assembly: GCF_024610735.1. Taxonomy (NCBI): domain Eukaryota; kingdom Metazoa; phylum Chordata; class Mammalia; order Carnivora; family Ursidae; genus Ursus; species Ursus americanus. The sequence goes on along the minus strand of NC_142152.1, from coordinate 29,694,527 downwards.
GATTCAAATCTAGGCAGCTAGGATTTAGTCTTTGTGCCATATCACTGTATTGTTATCATTTAATCATTTACTTCCTTTCTTGTCCTTTTCTTCCCTTCCCACACCTTCCTTTCTTCTGAATTCCTTTTTCTCTTCACGTATTTTCTTTAAAAAGATTTATTTATTTATTTTTGAGAGAGAGAAAGAGACAGCACACACAGGAGGGTAAGCGAGAAGGGGGAGGGGCAGAGGGGAGGGAGACAAGCAGACTCCCCTCTCTGTGGGGAGCAAGGAGGGGCTTATCCCTCCACCCAGAGATCATGACCTAAGCCAAAATAAAGAGACTGACGCTTAACCCACTAAACCACCCAGGTGTTCCTCTCTTCAATTATTTTTCAGTCCTTTCCTTCTTCTCTTCCTTCCTTTCTATAATTAAGAAGTAAAACCAAAGAATAAAACTTCTTCCATTTTTATACTCACTTTCTCACTGAAGAACTTAATCGAAGCTGAGGCAAATCCACATTAAATATTCAAGGTAAATAAAGTCAGTTCTTATGGACATATTCTCCAGAGATGAAGGTAGGACATACTCCACCTGAGTGAGTTGCCTTGATTTCATATCCAGGCCCATTTTTACTCAATCAAGTGCCTTGACCAGTCAACCTGTACTCTTAACCCCTAGGGGGAAGTGGGAAACTAAATTTATATTTTCTACTTCAATATCTGAACGCAGAGTCCTTGCTGCCACATGATCTTCAGAGCAAAAACATCAGGAAATTCTTAATCTAGTTTGTCTCCACAGCTTACAAGCAGCTGTCATTATAAATAAAGGCTTGTGTCACTTTCATCAAACCTGAAATTTAACACGTGCTTTTGCCACTCAATGAGGGATTTCCTCTAACACACTTACCACGTAAATCTCCTGTTCCCCAGTGGTTTTACTTTGGTATTATACTACTATAAAAGCCCATTTGGTGACAAAAACTCAACAATATAAAAGAGTAATAATGAACCTTGAAAATAAGCTGAAATTTCCAAAACACAGGATTGCTTTTCATAAAATTTGCCATTTTCATCTCCCAAAATTATGACTCTGAAATCAGACGTTTAGATCAAGTTGAAATCCGGAATGGGAAAATCATATAAAGTTGACAGTTTCACTCCTAAAAATTATTTCTATTTCTTGGTTAATCAAGGGGAAGTATTCTGAAGATATAGTTTATAAAATAGTAAGTAAAGTATAATAGGTTTTTTGTTTTTAGATTTTATTTATTTATTTGACAGAGAGAGATAGTGGGAGAGAGAGCACAAGCAGGGGGAGCAGCAGGTAGAGGGAGAAGGAAAAGCAAGCTCCCTGCTGAGCAAGGAACCCTAAGACAGGGGGCTTGATCTGGGATCATGACCTGAGCTGAAAGCAGATGCTTAACCAATAGAGCCACCCAGGTGCCCCAGTATAAGAGCTTTTATTATAAGTTTTTCCAACCAGTGTGCATTTAACAAATATATGTAATTATAATTCAGTAATGGGAAATTTCTCATGTCTGATATGCATAAAAAATCTGAGAAATAGATTTGTATAAAATGAACCTTATAAGAGTATAAAAGAGCATTAAAAACTTTTGTCATGTGATCATCCTTGAATTTTTACCTTACTCATCCAATTTTAACTGCGGATTCAAATTACCCTATACTACATCATCTGAGTAGGCCATGACTCAGAGATAAAGGAGGAAACATCATAAAAGTCTTATAATGCCATCAGCACTTTGAACCTTCCATTATAGTTCCAAGAGATGCTTTAGAAGTTTATCTAGTCTACCCCTATGTCTTGAGTCAAGACTTAATTTCATATCTGAAAGAAATGAATTTTTATATGAGAATCTGAAATCACAGGTGCTGTAATCAAGCTAGCATCTTCACAAGCCATGGATATTCAAGATTACAAGAACATGCATCAGTCACATTTTTTATTCAAAGTCACAGAAGCTGAGTATTGATTTCTCAGACAACCAGGGGATGTACTGGAAGAATTTCAGACACCCTGAATTGATAGGATGCTGGAAAGGTAACCTTGGTGAAATGACAAGAGCCAAGATTTTGCTCTAGAAGTAAGAGAGTAAGAACAATAATCAAGGTCTCCTGTTTTGTGGAGACCCCTTTTTCTTTTGCTCATTCAGGATTCAATGTCCCTAGAGAGAATGTGTGATTGACTAAGCCCAAGTAGGAATAGAATGAATTGACCTACAGAGCTTTTGTAGTGGGATGTAGGAACCACCACATCCAAAACATTCGTAAAGAATTATTCCTCAAGGGAGAACGAAATGAAATAAGAAAGTTGGGATGGAGATTGAATGAGAAGAATGACAATTCTGAAGTGACTAACATCCAATGTGATGTGGGATGTGTGTGTGTATTTGTGTGTGTGTGTGTCTTTCTCTATTGATAAGAATAGTGCATGAATGCTCATATAAAATAACTTCACATAAATGCTTTAATATCTAATCCTTAAAGATTCAAAAGCATCAAAATACCATGTACAGTGTGTGTTTTAGAGACAGGAGACTAAATTGGAGTCCTGACTATGGCACTTTCAACCTATTATACAGAGCATGTGATTTTTCTTCTTGATCATTAGTTATTTGAGTTTAAAAATGAGATTTATATAAAACTAACAATATAGAATATGGTGAGATGAGAATATTCTACGTAAAAGCCATTTCTAAAATACAGAACACCACACTTAAAGTTAGTTCTTCATTATTTGGATTCCTTGGGTCCAACTAGGGAGGCTGAATTTTTTTATTTCTTCCTTTTATGAACAGATTTTTTTGCCCTTGCTTATTTCACACCCGAAGAACTCCTCAACAGGCCTCTAAAGACTATGAAATGTTTTCCTTTGGCTGAGAGGGAAGTGTCAGTCCAACTGAAGAAGCAGTCACAAAATCTTTTGTTTTTAAGTGGAAACAATGATCTTAACTAACAAAGAAAGTTGGGCTTACAAGTTTCTCTAAGCAAAGGTGTGGCTCAATCATTTTTATTTATGCCTAGAAAAGACATTCTTGTTTTGTCCTTTATGTGACTTTTCCCAATTAGCAAGGATACATTTTATACTGGCCTGTGAGGAATTTTATAAATTGTTTATTATTCCCCCCCCCAAAAAGAGTCTATACATCCCAGATTTTCTCCCCTTCCATGTGGCCCTTATTAATCTTCCCTGGGGGCTTTTTTACCCCCTGCCCTCCTACTTGAGGCTTAGCTAGGATGGTTCTTGCAGTCATAATTGAAAATTAATGATGAGAGGCAGCCCCAAACCACACCATTCCCTTTCCCCCTCCTCAGTCCAAGAAGTGTACAATGCGGATTTTATTTCAGGGACTCCAGGGGTGATAAATAGTCATAGGGCCCTGACACTGGCTTCAGATAAGTGGTGTAGTCTGGCAGGAACACAAATATGTGGACACCATTCCCATTAATCTCTGAACACCACATGGAAAGGAAAAAGTCTTTGCAAGGCCTCTATAAAGGGAGTTATTATTATCAGGCCAAATTTTCTATAAAGAAAGGCTAATTTGTAGCCTCTGTGAACCTACCCAGGAGCAAAGGAATTTCTACACTCTACTTACATGGAGTCTTTTCTACGAATGAGAAGATGTAAATGGAGTGAGAGGGTGACTAGTCAGAAAAGAAAAGTATGAAGAAACTGACAATGACATCTAAGGAATCATTACTACTGGTGTGTGAGCACAATGAGGCTGGCCAGGAACCATGATTTTGTCATGGCTCCAGCTTGAAGCACACAGACGCCCTCAATGTTTGTTGAGTGCATGGATGAAGTTTGCATTTTTCAGATGCAATATTCATTATTGATCATTGAGGACTGAAAAAGAATGTAAAATGATAACATATTTCTGCAATCCCTGAGATTTTCATACTAGTGTTAAATAATGCTATGGTCATCTTTCCTAACTGTTATACTATGATCTTTATAATACTATCAAATAATGCCATTTTCTTCCACCTGGAAAATTCTAAGTAGATCCTATTTCAGATTGGCTTATAATTCTCTTTTTGAATGAAGTCTGCTACCTCTTATCACTGGTGTCCCTGCAAGGAGCACACACTTCATTGACTGTATTTATGGATGTCACAATTGTGCATTTAGGTACTCTCTCTTTGATCAGCCTGTGAACTCCTGGAGACATAGGTCACAGCAGGTGTTCAGTAAATGTTTCTTGAATTAGAGACAATATTTATTGGAATAAAGTGCCTTGAGCCCAGTTTTGTTTCTTCCTTTGACTTAGTCATCCATAGAAGAAAAGTGCTTCTAGTTGTTAAAAATATAGCTATTGGGTGGTCTTGTTCTGGATGGGACATCTTTGTTCTTTTGATGGGAGAAGGATGGGGAGGTGTATAAATTTTCCTTATTGTCCTTATCTAGACAGGACACTTTCTGCCCATTGAAGCCCAGGGGCTTTGCTGAATTGGAGATAGCACAAAATTGTTCTTTTTTAACAGTGGTAATTCCTAGTTCTTTCAGTTCTTCACCAACAGTACTATCAGACTTTTACATTTTTGCTTATCTGTAATAATATTATAAAGGTTTTAAAATACAGTTCTCTGATTATTGAGATTTAGTGTATTTATTTATTGCTATTCAATTTTCCTGTTTAGTGAAGTGTCTTTTAAAATATTTACTTGTATTTATATTATAAATGAAAGTGTTTTTAAACTTAATTTTCAGTTTGGGTTCATATACATTAATATTATTGATTTTTGTGTTGTATCAATATTGTATCCTACAACTTTGTTATAGCGACTTAGAAATTCTAACAGTTTCTAATTTTTGTTAGATTCTTTAGAATAGAGCTAAGATTTTCTACATTTTCAGGAAATGAAGTAAAATTGTCTTTATAGTTTTACCTCTTTCTTTCGAATCTATATCTGTTATATTTTTTTCTGACTTTCTTGTACTAACCAACTAGGGCCTCTAGGACAATATTGAATAGAAATGGTGAAAGAAGAAATCCTTCCTCTATTTCTGATACTAGTTAGGAATTATTCAGTCTTTCATCATTAAGTGTGATGCTAGTTACAAGATTTACTAGATGCTTTTCAGCAGGTCCAGGAAGTTTCATTTTATTCCTGATTTGATGAGAATTCATTTGAACAATAGGCATTGAATTTTGCCAAATGATTTTCTGCAGCTGTTGACACAACTCTATGTTTTTCTTCTTTTCTTGAGATTATAGATTACACTGATTGATTTTTTAAAAAAATAAACCAACCGGGGCGCCTGGGTGGCACAGCGGTTAAGCTTCTGCCTTCGGCTCAGGGCGTGATCCCGGCGTTGTGGGATCGAGCCCCACATCAGGCTCTTCCGCTGTGAGCCTGCTTCTTCCTCTCCCACTCCCCCTGCTTGTGTTCCCTCTCTCGCTGGCTGTCTCAATCTCTGTCGAATAAAAAAAATAAAATCTTTAAAAAATAAAAATAAAAAAAATAAAAAAAATAAACCAACCTTACATACATGCCACTTGGATATGATGTAGTTTCTTTTTTTCCTATGTTAATGGATCAATCTGATAATATTTCATTAAAGATTTGCTTCTATATTCAGCAGAAATATTGATCTTTAGTTCCTTTTTGTTTTTTTCTTGTAATATCTTGTCTAGATTTGGTAATGAGGTGATGCTCTTTGGGAAGTGCTCCTTCCTCTTCTATTTCTTAGAAGAGATTGTGTAGAATAGTTATTATTTCTCTTTAAATAGTTTGTATCATTGATCAGCAAAATGATCTGGCCTGGAGATTTCTTTTTGATTAGATTTAAAACTAAAATCTAAATAGCTTATAGGGCTTTCATAGTTACAGAACTCTTCAGGTTATTTCATTTTGGGTGTATTTTAATAATTTATGGGATTTGGAGAATTGGTCTACTTTAAGTTGATGAATGATGTGCACAGAATTGTTTCTAGTGTTTCTTTAAAAGTCTATGGCGTCTGTAGTGAAATCCCTTTTTGCATTTCAAATATTGGAGTTGGGAAGTGTTTTTTCCTCTCACATTTTTGGAAGGAGTATTTTAGAGTTGTTTTATTTCTTCTCTGTGTTGGGAAAAATTTGTTTACCAGGGGTGTTATCTGGGTCTCAGCTTTGTCATTGTTATTTGTGGTGGTGCTTTGTTTTGTTTTTAGAAGAAGTAATGAATAATAAATTCAACTTCTTTAATAGACATAGTCCTATTCAGAATATCTAGTTTCTTGAGTAAGTACTGCTAATTGTTTCCTTTAATGAATATTTTCATGTTACATATGTTGTCGAAGTTTTGGTATGATGCTGATTACAATAGTTACTATCTTTTCAATGTCTGGTTAATCTACCATGATGTGCATCTTTATCTCAAAGCTTGAAAATTATGCTTCATTTTATTTCTTGATAATCCTAATTGTATTGATCTATTCAAGTAACCAGAGTTTATTTTCATTGATTCTATTGTTTCTATTTTTTTTAATTCATTAAGATCTTACTCATATTTTTATTCATACCTTCTGCCTACATATTTTGGGTTTAATTACTCTTTTTTAAATTAGCTTCCTAAAGTGGCAGCATACATCATTAATTATACACTCTCTTTGTATTCAATATGAACATTAAAGCCTGTATATTTCCATCTGTCCTTTGTTCGTTTGCCATGAAGTATGATGTGATGTATTTTCATTATTATCCAGTTCAAAATAATGTCTAACTTTGTTATTGTTTTCTTTTTTCATTCATGAGTGTTTAAATGTGTCTTGCTCAATTTCCAATATTTCTAATTTTTCTCATTTTTGATTTACTTATGTACCTTCTTCTGATTTTTGTTATCTGTGCTAAGTTAGCCATCTTTCTTTTCATGGTTCCCCTCAAAGTCATGTTCCCCTCTTCTCTCTTAAATACTTTTTTCATTACTTTTTGTTTTTAGCAGTTTGCATAGATGGTAACCAACTTACTTTTGTACTGTAATTTAATTCCCTTATTGATAGGTGTATGGGTTTTGTACCACTTCACTAAATATCGCTTTATGTAGCTTTCTATTGCCAATTTATCCCTGGAAAAGATTTCTTGGGCTGGTATTTCTTGGTCTAAATGTAACTAAACTTCTGTTTGGGGAAGAGACAGCAAAATTTCCCCTCATGTAAGTTTTGCTATTTTCCATTCTTATCACCAATGTACCAGAGTGTCTATTTCCCACAGCCTTGCTGACAAATATGTCACTAAATTTTGATTTTTTTTCTTATCTTATGGATAAGAAATTTTATCTCAGTGTCACCACTGTTATAAATCAAGTGCTTCTCTATGTAGATCTATATGCACACATTTTTCCTCTCATAATACTGAAATAACTGATAGTGTAGGTCTTGTGTTTTACTTGTTAACATTTTCTTAGCTTGGTCCTTTAAAATTCCACATAAAATTTGAATCACTGCTGACATTTACATACACACCCACACACCCACACACATATCCACACAGTTTAGATTTTGAATGAAATTTCACATAGGTCAATTTTAGGAGAATTGACATGTTTAGAATATTGACTTTTCCAATTTTAGATCATCATGTAGGTCTTTGTTTCTTGAAGTTTTCCCTAAATTTCCTCAATATTTGTAGTTTTCACCTTAGGGGTCTTATGTTTATTTATATGATCCTAAACCTAGGAACAGTGTTGCACATTAATTCTAATATTTTAATTATTTTCTTTTGTATTTGCTGCATATACAAATGTGTTATAGGCAGAAAAATGACTATTGAGTTCATTCTTCCCATTTATGCCATTTTTATTTTTATTTTTGTCTACTGCATTGAACAGAAATAGTTTTAAAGGTCACTCAATTTATTTGGAAATCTTAGGGAATGTTTTTAATATTTCACTATTAATTTCTATGTTTTCTCTTAAATAGGAAAGAGCCTCCTGTTTCTAGTCTGCTGCTAATATTTATATCAGAATGTGTTTAAATTTATCAAATGTTATTTTCAGCATCTTTTTTAGATTATCTGTTTTTTATACTTTTCTACTTTTTTCTGTTAATCTTATAACTTCAACTTATTTTAAATGTTATACAACCATTAATTACAGAAATAAGTTTAAATCAATTGTGATACATCACTTATTTATGTTACTGCATTTGATTTGACATTAAAAAAGTTTTGCCATCTATTTTCTTGAGAATGTTTATCCAGTAATTTTCCTGTTTTTGTCATATTTTGGTACCAAGTTTATTTTAGCCTCAAAAAAAATGAGTTGCAATGCATTCCATCTTTTTTAAATCTCTGGAATTTTTTTCTAAGACTTTTGTTGTTGTTTTCTTCTTTCCAATCTTTGTGGAAAGATTTGTGATTACAGATTCATTTTTAAAATATAGAACCTCTACTATTTTCTGCTCCTTTTTGTATTGACTTTGTACTTTTTTTCTTAAAGATAGATCCATTTCATCTAAATTTTAAAATTTAAAAATTTTAATGTAATCTGTCTTTGGTTCTTACCTTGCTAAAGAGCTCTCATTTTTATTAGTCTTTTTCAAAGATTTTTCTTTTGCTTCCTTGTTTGTTTTACTGAATCTATTATAATTAAAAAATATAAAGCAATGTATAAGAAAATAAGTTATTTCTTTCTAATGTTTTTGAGATTTTTTTAAATTTTAGTTTTATTCCAGCTTCTTGAGTTAGAAGCTCAACTCAATGATTTTTCATCTTTTGTTTTTTTCAATATATTCATTTAGGACTGGTTATTTACCTTTAAGCATCACCTTAGCTTCATCTCACAAATCAGATATATCATTTTAAAATTTCTAATTTCTATTGTGATTTCCTTTTCTACCAATGACCATTTATAAAGTACATATTTTGGGGAGCCTGGGTGGCTCAGTCAGTTGGTTAAGCATCTGACTCTTGGTTTAGCTCAGGGCATGATCTCAGAGTCCTGAGATTGAGCCCCACGTGGGGCTCCACGGCCAGTGCGGAGTCTGCTTATCCCTCTACCTCCCCCTCTACTCCTCCCCCCCCCAAATAAATAAATAAAATAAAATAAGATAAAAAAAATAAAAAGTACATACCTTAACTTCCAAATGTTGCATTATTTCCTAGATGATCTTATTTGATCTTTTTTTCTTAATTTAACTTCACTCTGACAATAGAACCTGTTATAAATTACTTTAGTCCTTTCAAGTGTATATAGACATGCTCTTTTGTCCTATCATATGGTCAATTTTGACAAACAGTCCATGTGAACTTTCAAAGAATGTATATTCTGTCACTGTGTGGTATAATGTATTAATTTTATCAGTGTGGAAAATATGTTGGTTATGCAACTCATCTGTATTCATACAGATTAATTTGTCTGCTTAGTCTATGAACTATTGAAAGGGATTGCTGGTCTTCCTGTATGATTTAGTTTGCCAATTTTTTCTTTGAGTTCTGTCAGTTTTTCCTTGACATAATTACGCTATATAATTAGAGGTGCATAAATGTAGAACTGTTATGTCTTTCAGAATGACTGACTTTTATATCATGAAATAAACTCCTTATATTTTAGTGATGATTCTTACTGTTAAGTCTATTTTTTAATATTCAAATATACATATATATATTCATATGTGTATATATATATACATAGATATATGTATATACATATTCATAGATATCTGTGTGTGTGTGTGTGTATATATATATATATATATATATATATATATACACAGGTATGTACATACATATATACCCATGTATATATAATATACTAGGTCGATGTTTGTGTGATGTTTCTTACCATTGTTTTGCCTATAACTATTATGTATCTTATAAAAGATGCTGAAAGAGGTGTTTCTAATGGAAGTATAAATACACATATATATGAGGTTTCTTGTTTCACTCTGACAATCTTTACTTTAATTAGATTATTTGGTCTGTATGTAATGTGTTTATACAGCTATATTTTTACGACTTGTTTTTAATTTTTTTCTACCTGTTTTATTTTCCTCACAGCCTTCTTTTGGACACTAATTTATACACTCTTTTACTGTTCTTTGAATGTTTATCTTACCTCAGTCTGCATCCTCGATTTCACACATTCTCTTCATTATGCATTCCACTTGCCAGATGATGCTGGGACCTTAGAGAGTTTCCTTACAGTCGTGGGAGCCTGTTTTCTGTGATATTGTTGCCATGCATTTTAATACTTTTATAGCCCCATAATGATTACATTTTCTATATCTTCCTTGTTTTCCATGTTTCTATCATTTTCTTTCCACCTGAAGAGCTTACTTCAGTATGGTTTTTAGTATGCACGTGTCCTTTCTCTCGGACTGCTTTTGGGTTTTTCTTCTATTAACTGGTTTCCAGGAATATTACTCTGGTGTTCCTATATACACATCCACACATTTTCTTTTTATTCATCTTGCATCTTTTTACTATGGCAACATCACACATCAGTTTACAAAAAATCTTAACCATCATCTCTTATATGTAACTTCTGAATGATACACTTTCTTTTTAATTCCAGAGCACCAAGGACCCTAGACCTTTCACCATGTTTATGTGCATGTGTCGCTCACACTCTTATCCGTGTTCTTTGATCTTTTATGATTCCCAGGAATCTGCTTGGATGTTTTCTACTCAACTATCATCCCTTTAGCTAATTATCTTGTCTATTTTTGCCCTGTATACTGTTAAACCCATTGATTAGGTTGCATTTTTAATTCAGATTTTCTATTTTTTTAATGATTTCTGTTGTTTGGTGAATTCTTTCTTTTTTATTTATTTTCACGAATATTTTAACCACAGTTCTTTTGATATCTATATTTGATATCTAGAATTACTCAGATACTTGTAAATTTGTTTCTATTTCCATTTTTACTTGACCCTTTGTGGATGTGAGAAAATACATATATATATATATATATATGCATATATATACATGTGTATATATATATATATATATATATATATATATATATATATAATACATGAAATATATACACTTGAAATATATTATACACATATAATTGAAAACAGGACACTGAGACCCTGGGCAAGAAAAATAGGCATTCTGCAGGTGCTATTATTTTCCCTAGAGGCTTCAGCATACCCACTAGGAGGCATATAAAGTGACAGCAGATGACCTTAATCCATTCAGAGCCTGAATTGACTCTAGGCCAGTTTGTGGTTTTTGCAAGATTTCCTTTACTTCTGGTTCATACAGAGTCTTAGAATATAGCTCTCCAGGTTCCTGACTTAAAGCCTTGGATCTTATACTTTGATTTTGTTTGTTTGTTTGTTTGTTTGTTTGTTTGTTTCTCCTTAGCACCACAAGACAGCCAAGAAGGCACCTTTGTTTCTTCTTGACTACAATTGGAAAACCTTTAGTGTTTTGCTTTTAAGTAAAGTGCTTGCTTATTGATTAAGATATATACTTTGTCATGTTAATGATGTGTCAATTAAGTTCTATCTTATTAAGTGTATTTTTATCATGTGTGCTGATATTTGGCAAATGTCTTCTCTGCATCTTTAAACATAATCACATGATTTTTTTCTTTTAAGATTTATATGGCCTTATTTATGACCTTATATATGGCCTTATAACACTGAGTAACACTTGCATTATTGAAATTAACTACAGTTGTTTATCTTGTATTATTTTTAATGTGCTATTAAATTTTATTTGCTAGTGTTTTATCTAAAACTTTTGCATTGATATTTATAAATACAATGTATTTATACTATATCAATTTCATGGAATGTTTAAGATAAATGCTATAATGTTATAAAGCAAAAGTAGATGTTGTCCTTCTTTTTAATGTTCTGGAACACTTTATGTAGTGTTAACACTACCTGACTATTTAAAAAATTGGTAAAATTCCTATATGAAGTCAACTGGGTCTTATGTTTTTTGGTAGGGGGTTCTTTAGATATTTTCTGTGTTTCTTCCAGAGTGATTAACCTGCTTATATTTTCTGTATATTAAATAGAGTTTTGTTAAGTTTTCTGAGAAAATGATCTATCTGACCTAAGTGTAAATTTGTCCTTTGGGATCATGATAGAGTTGCAAAAAACCCCCTAAATTTGACATTTATTTATGAGTTTTAGTGTGTACCAGTTTTCTCACTCAGTGGTTTCTGCTTTTATCTTTATGAAGCTTTCCATCAGCCTCCTTTTCATTTACTTTGTCATTCTTTTCCTAGCTTTTTAAATTGGATAATTCATTTAATTTTTGTCTCATTTGTATTTATATAGGTATTCGATACTGTAATTTTTTACTCACAATTGTTTTAACTATATTCCACAAATTCTTTCATATCCTACTGTATAAACCTTATATTCAGATAATTCTGAAGTCCTTTTATATTTACCCTTTGACCGAAGAGTTGTTTAATACCATGTTGTTTATTATTTTTATTTCAATATGAAATATTGCTGCTGGTGTTTTTTAATTGATTTCTATTTTTTTCTCATTGTGATCAAAGAATGCTATTTTTTAATTGAAGTATAATTAGCATATAGTGTTATATTAGTTTCAGATGTGCAATATAATGCCTCAGTAATTCTATACATTACTCAGTGCTCATCAAGATAAGTGTGCTCTTGATCCCCATCACCTATTTCACCCATCCTCCCTCGCACCTTCTCTCTGGCAACCACCTGTTCGTTCTCTGTATTAGGGTCTGGGATTTTTTTCTTTTTTGTTTGTTTGTTTATTTGTCTTCTTTCTTTCTTTCATTTTTTTTAATTCCACATATGACTGAAATCATATGATATTTGTCTTTATCTGACTGACTTATTACGCTTAGCATAATACTCTCTAGGTCTATCCACATTGTTGCAAATGGTAAGATCTCATTCTTTTTTATGGCTGAGTAATATTTCTCTCTCACACACACACCCTCTATTTCTCTCTCTCTATCTCTCTATCCATCTTCTTTATCCATTCATCTGTGAGTGGACACATGGGGTGCTTCCATATCTTGACTATTGTAAATGATACTGTGATAAACATAGGGGTGCATATATCTCTTTGAATTAAGAGTTTCTTATTCCTTTGGGTAAATATTCAGGAGTGGAATTACTGGATTACATGATAATTTTATTTTTAATTTTTTGAGGAACTTCTATCATGTTTTCCACAGTGGATACACCATGCATTCCCATCAACAGTGCATGAGAATTCCTTTCCATGCCCCCACCAAACACTTGTTACTTCTTGTGTTTTGAATTTAGCCATTCTGACAGATGTAAGGTGCCATCTCATTGTAATTTTGCTTTTCATTTGCCTGATGATTAGTAATATGGAGCATCTTTTCATGAGTCCGTCATCTGTATGTCTTCTTTGGAAGAAGGTCTATTCAGATATTCTGCCCATTTTAAATGGATTATATGGTTACTTTTTAGCATTGAGTTGTATAAGTTCTTTATATATTTTGGATACTAACCCCTTATTAGATCATTTGCAAATATCTTCTCCCATTCAGTAAGTTACTTTGTCATTTTTTTTGATGTTTTCCTTCTCCTTGCAAATTTTTTTTAGATTTTGGTGTAGTCCCAATACTTTAATTTTGCTTTTGTTTCCTTTGGCTCAGGGGATATATCTATAAAAATGTTTCTACGACTGATGTTAAAGAAATTACTGCCTACATTTTCTTCCAGGATTTTTATGGTTTTAGGTCACACATTTAGGTCTTTAATCTACTTTGAAAATGCAACTTTTATTATATCTAAGTGATGTATAATTTTTGTGTGTGTCTGTTGGAAATGATATCTTTTTAAAATTTTATTTCCTGAGTTTTGTTGCTGGTGGATTGGTGCATAAGTTATTTGGTTACATTGTACTTACATTTAACAATATTAGTGAATTATTGACTCATTTTAATACATGAAATATTAATTTTTGTCACTACTTTTCAATGCCTAATTTTTTATTCTCACAAAATGTGGTAGGATCTCCAAGGAAATGTAGAATAGGAATGATGGTATTTGTAATTCTGACCAGATTTTCCATTTAAAGAAAATGTACCCAATATATCAAAATTAAAATTATAGCTATTACATATCTTTGATACTACTTTGGGGGGGTTAATGGCTTTTCATTCTATTCCTTATTTACTATTTTGCCTCAATTGACTGTTAAATCTCATTAAGTTCTATAATCTATTAGAATCCCACACAATAAAAAACTTAGATATCATCTTCACATTGTATCCCCAGAACCTTTGAATACCCGGCATATAGTAGTTCTTATTTAAATATCTTTTGGAGAATTCATGACTTTCATGTTTTTCTGTCTAAAGATAATAATATCTTTTTCTTTCAAAATTTAATATGATAAATTGAATTAATTTATTGTATTTAAAATTGTATATTTTAATAAAACATATTCTTAACATTTCTGGAGTTAAATTGATTTTATAGTGATTTATTACATGATTTATACATTGCTAAATTTAATCTGCTAATATATGCTTCGGTATTTTGTTTTTGCATTTTTCTTCAAAAGCAAGATAAGACTTTGCTTTTCTGTACCATCCTTTTTCAGTTCAGTTCACAATTATTCCATCCTTATAAAATAAGAAGAAATCATCTCCTTTGTTTTCAATCTTTAAAAAAGTTTATAGAAAAATAAGAGTTTATATATGACAAAAATATCTTGCAATTTAACTATGACATATTGGAAAAAAATATTTGGACCTGATTTGTTAGATGAATGAATGTTTAATTACTAATTGTAGTTGTGTTTCTGTTTGCGTAATGATCTTCAAAGTCTTCAAGTTTTGCATGTGTTATTTTGGCAAGTTATATTTCTAGAAAATTGTTCCTGTGGTCTAAATTTTCAAATTCATTGATATAAAGTCCATTATTTTACTTTTACTTTACTTTACTTTTTAATTTAATTTAATTTAATTTATTTTTTGTTTCAGAAGGCTCCAGACCCAGCATGGAGCCCAGTACAGGGCTGAAACCCACAACCATGAGATCAAACCCATGAGATCATGACCTGAGCCGAGATCATGGGTGAGACACTTAACTGACTGAGCCACCCAGGCCCTCCCTTTATTTTTAAATATAACTGCAATATATATTTATGACCTCTTTTTAAATTCTTGTGTTATTTTGTTGATGTTTTAGATTTTTGTCTTTGTGAAGTTTTTTAACTGTGAGCTCTACAATTCCTAAAAACTTTAATTAGTAGAAATTCTTCCTGCTTTTTTCCCCCCTTGGAGAGAGGCAAATATGCATTTTTAAAAAATCAATAAAATAAATAAAGGGTTTTTTAAAACTGAACTATAGTCTTATTTCCTTATAAAATAAAATAGTCTTATTCCAAAAGTACAGCTTTGCATTACCTGTTTATTTCAAAGAAGGCTTGCTCATTTGGGGAAAGAAAAAAAAAAAAAAAGCAAGGATCTTGTCAGACAATAAGACAAATCCCTGGACAGGGTGAAGTTGTTGATAACACTTTGTACATTGCTCCTAAAGTTTACTAGCAAAGCAAGTTGCAGTTAAATTTTTAGGAATGAGTGGCTTGTTTACTCCATGTTGAATGCTAGTCTAATGGTAATTTAAAGTTAAAAGATGTTTGCCTTTCCCATAAGCCGATGTACAGATGATAATGGTTCTGTACCTTTGGGTCTTCAAGTTTGTAAGGAAGCGGACTTATCTATCAGACTGCTTTAGCACAAATTTTACCTGAAAAGAAGCACATGGAAGCTTATGTGCCCTATAATGTGCTCTAGTAAGAACCACTTAATATTCTGCCCACACTTCCCTTTCTTCCAATATAGTTTCACAGTCAGAATCCTGGTTCAATTTTCAGATCTGAGGCCCTGTCTGTAAATATAGTCTTATTTATTCATTCAACACATATTTATTGATACCACCTCTGTGTAAGTACTGTGTGGATTTCTGTGAATAGGACACTAAGTACATAAGAGTTACTTCCTCCTAGGAGCTTAAAAATCTATGAGGTCAGCTTGATTTAGGATTCCTGGGCTCACATCTGCATGTTAAAGTAAAAGAAAATGTCCTAAATTATTGTTTTGATCATACCAGGTTCTGACAACAAGTCTGTAAAATTCCCCCATATCCAACTACATAAAAGCATCATTAAAGCAATATTCTATACCCTCTTCTATCTCTTTCTTGTTTTGCTACCTGACCTTTATTGGAAAAGAGGGTACTCCATTTTTACAGTTACCAGTACCTATACTAGTGTTATGGAGTTTCCCTGTTAAGCTCTCAAAGTATTTCTGCATTTAATTCTTTGTAATAAAAACTCTGATTAAATAACTTATTTAACAACATTTAATACATACATAATACATACACGTGCTATATAGTTGTCAGATGACAGGAAATCATTGATGCTTAAGAAAATGAAGACAGTCTGTGCCATCTTAGCCAGACATCGTGAAAAACAGCTATTGTGAATTAATTACAACTGTGATAAATGTTACGAAGGGAAAATGCATGGTGCAACGAGAATGATTTATCAAGAAAACTGAACAAATCTGAGTGCCAAAGAATTATATCCTTAGGAAATGACATTTAAACTGAAATTCAATGAGTGAGAGTTGCCTGAATAAAGAGGAATATAGCTCTGCAGGCAGAGAAAGCAACCTCTGTGAGTTTCTTCAGTAGGAAATTAACTAACTGAAATACTCAGTAGTAAGAATGGGAATTTCCAATTCATTTTTCCTCTTTTAAATAGACTTTATTTTTAAAAGCAGTTTTAGATTTCATTGCAGAATTGGACTTAATATTCTTTATTAATTTAAGTGGGTTTTTTACCTTTTTATTTTGAAATAATTATAAATTCAGAAGAAGTTGCAGAAGTAGTAGGGAGGTCTGTGTACCCTTCATTCAGTTTTCCCCAGGGGTGACAGCTTACATAATTATAGTTCAATATCAAAACTATCATTTTGGCTTTGCTACAATGAATATGAATAGTTCTGTGATGGTTAGTTTCAGTGTCAACTTGGCCTGGCTGCAACCCAGATATGTGGTCAAACATTATTTTGGTTGTTTCCGTGAGGGTGTTTTTGGATAAGAGTCACATTTAAATTAGTGAACTTTGACTAAACCGATTACCCTAGATAATATGGGTGGGCCTCTTCCAATCACTTGAAGTTAAAGGAGGAAACTGTACAGAAAGTAGATGGCCTTCAGAAAAAAACTGCAATATTGCCTCTTCCTAGTTCTCCAGCCTGACTTTATTTGAACTTGAACTGTAACTCGTTGCTGAGTCTCCAGCATTTATGCATATGTAATCATATATATATATAATGACATACGTAATTATAAATGATTATATATTATATTATATATATACATATATACACATATATACATAATTATAAATGATTATATATATAATATATATACGTAATTATAAATGATTATATATATATAATATATATATATAATCATTATATATAATCATTTATAATTATGTATGTCCTGTTATTCGTCTTCTTTAATCAGTTAATATAATAGATTGTGTTGATTGATTTCTTAATTCGAACTACACTTACATCTCTTTGATAAACTCCACTTGGTCATGGTATATAATTTATTTTACATACTGTTGAAGCCCTAAGATTTGGTAAAAAAAATACTTGCATTTATATTCATGAAGGATATTGGTCTATAGTTACCATCATGGTTCTTTGTTTGTTTTGTTTTTTGTTTTTGTTTTTGCTTTTTACACAGTTTCTCTCTGGTTTTCATTCAGGGTAATGCTGACTTCATAAAATGAGTTGGAAAGTTTTTCCTCTTCTTGTATTTTATGTAAGAAATTGTGTAAATAAGTGTTATTCCTTAAATGTCTGGCAAAAATCACTGGTGAAAACTGTTCCTGGAGATATCTTTTTAGGAGTGTATAATATGTATATTAATGTCCTTAATAGTTATAGGGATATTCAATCTTTTTTAAAAACATTCTTATTGGCAAGTTGTATTTGGTAGGTAGTTTGTACTCTTCAAGGAATTGGTCTATTTTATGTAAGTTATCAACTTTTGTGTGTAGAGTTGTGTGTTGTATTCACTTATATTTTTAATGTCTGTAGGGTCAGTAGTGGTATCACCTGTTTCATTCCTGATATTAGTAGTTTGTGACTTCTCTCTTTTTTGTTAGTTTTGCTAGAGGTTTATCAACTTTCTTGACTTTTTCAAAGAATTAGCTTTCTGTTTCACTGATTTTCTCCATTGGTTTTCCGGGTTTTATTTTATGTAGTTCAACACTGTGTCTTTGTTAAATTGTTTTTGATAGAGTGAACAGAGAAGGAGGGAGTAATACATTTCATTAAAATCAATTAGTTAATTTCCTGCACTCCTAATCTCATAGGAGTATCCAAAAATATAGTGGAAACAAAGAAGTTTTTGGTAACCTGGCAGGTGGCACTGATAAAGAGAACCCCTCCCTGCATATCCTAAATTCATGCAAATGATTACAGGTAAGCCTTTAAATATTCATGAACAATTTCAAACTAAAGGCAAGAAGCAACTTGAGTGTATAATTAAAAAAAACCCTCAAAACAGTGTAATATATATGATCACAAATACCGTTGCCGTTGTAGCCTATGGCAATTGCTATAAGAAATCTTGATCACACAAGAAAGAAAACCAAGGTTCAAGAGGAAGAAGACTTGAACATCTAACCAAAGACAAGGTGGAAGAATGTTTATTAACGTGGCCTAAATCTTTTCATTGCTTGAATGGCTCTGTGCTGGAATGCTGTAGACAGGGCAACAGCAATCATCTTGACACCAAATTGAGTACAGGAGGGAACACGAAGTCCTCAATGTGATGAAAATAGTTAACACTTAAAGCAGGAGGACTAGTCATCTCCTCCAAGTTTTATCCCCTTGGTATCTTTTTCTGTATCTGAAAGACTAGGTAATTACAACTGAGGCTACAAGCTCTTGAAAAATATTAGGACACAGTATGGTGTAGAGAGCAATGTTAGAACCCTTCTTCCTGAGGCATGTCCCCTCCCCACCTGAAATCCATGAGAAGGGACATGAGATAAGGCTGGAGAATCTTACCCCAAGTACATATCACTAAGTGTTATGACTAATAAAACAGAAAATTCAAATGGTGGGTATTCTTAGGAATTAATGAACCAGACAAAAATTTTTTTATGGAAACAAATTATCTTCAAAGAGATTAAATGTTGAAAGGATAAACTAAGAGCAAGGACTCGCAAAGTACAACCTAGAATAGATCCACAAAGGTTGACTGGAAGAAATCAATACAAAGGTGAAAAGTGGAACTG
Organism: Ursus americanus; assembly: GCF_024610735.1. Lineage (NCBI taxonomy): Eukaryota > Metazoa > Chordata > Mammalia > Carnivora > Ursidae > Ursus > Ursus americanus. The sequence continues at coordinate 29,675,263 of NC_142152.1, read as the reverse complement.
ATATAGCTAAGAACAAATCAGTGAGTTAAATGATTTTTTTGAAGAACTTTCCCAGGGATTCAGGAAGAAATTAAGTGGCAGAAAATATAAAATAAATGCTTTTTAAAAAGGAAGTTGGAAGTGTCAACATTCCTAGAATAGTTTTCATAATTGATCAAAATAAACAAATAGAGAAAAGTTTCATGAGATAAAGACCAAGGATTTCCAGAATTATCTGGAAAAAAATCAAAACAAAACTAGTAAGACTCACTCAGCATCAAACAGGAAAGTTAAGAAGCACATGCATGCAAAGTATATCTAAGACCTAAGAATATTGAAAAAAAACTGCTAAAAGCTTACAAAAAAACAATACAAATCAGCTAGGAATGGACAAGGATCAGGATATACACATAGAAAATAACTGAATGATATCTTCACAGTTTTGAAGATTTCCTTTTGAACCACACAGGAAATGAAAGGGAAATGGCTCTTAAACATATAAAAATATGATCAAGTTCATTCTTAGTGATAGAAATGGAGGTTAAAACTACATGGAGATACTGCTTTTACTGTATTAGATTGGCAAAGTTAAAGCGAAGACTCACTGGGACTTGAGTGAGAATGTGGGAGGAAAGATGGGATTGGAGAACTTTAGAACTTTATCATATGCCATATCAAGAAACATGGATTTTATTCTACATGCAATGATGAACATAGGGGGGATTTGTAAAAATTAGAGGATGAGGAAACTCAAATATACCAGCATTTAATTTGATGACTATATATAATAAGACTCTGCTATCCAAAATCCCAATGGCTTATATAATAAGCATATTTTTCCCCAGGTCATCTATCCTACTGGGTCAGCAGGAGGGCTCTGACCATAGCGGTTATGAAAAAAACAGGCTGAGCCACTGAAGCAAATGTTTATTTTGATGTGTACTCCCATGATTATGAAGGCAGAGGGATAGCAGAGTGCAAATGGCATAGGGTTTCTTCAAGCTTCCATCCAGAAGTGATACATCACATCTGCTCACATTTACCAAAGCAGGTCATAAATCCACAAATAACTTCAAAGGGGGCAGGGACCTACAATCTTACTCTTTACTCAGAAAGAGGAGATTTGTGAATGCTTCTAATGACCATGAAAGTTTGCATTAATGTACTCTCTACAGTGAATAAAAGAATCTATTAATCTATTTATTAAGCATTCACATTTAATTATGCTGATTTATGAAATTAATAATGTGTGCTGGGCTTGTTTGTGGGCATAGCACTGTATAATCTTACATAAAAAATGAATATTTACATGACAAAATATATTTTATTTTATTTTATTATTACACACACACACACACACACACACACACACACAGAGTAATAAGATATTGCTTCTTGTTGTTTTTCCTGGCTGGGTGAGGAAGAACAGTTGAATGTGTCTTGTTCCTGAATATATCATAATTATAATTCTATTTGGACAATTTATTATTGGCAGTAGTTTTCTGCCTATAAAAATGATCTGTTCAAACATATTAGGCATTTACCACCTTTGTCTCCAGAGTGCAGTCTCCAGGATGAAATTCACTGTCTTGTAATGCGGCTCCAGTGAGGTTTATTTTACTACTTTCCAGACAAGGAAATGGGGTAATACTCATGATAATCAAAATAAAATCTGGCTTAATTATAGCACTACTACCCCATTAGTCTGTGGAACCTCTCAGTGACTCTAGCAAAACCCCTGAGGGAGGAAAGGATTGATGACCTTCCTTAGTCAATGCTCTTATTCAAAGACATGGTAGGAGTAATAAAAAAAAAAAAAATAGCCACCACATCGTTTATACACATTTATCTCATTTAGGTCTTATAACAAAGCTGTGAAGACATCATTATTAGTAACCATTGGAAACCAAATTTGAACACAGCCCATCTGACTGCCAAGCCAAGCTTTTAACTGCTACATCATTCTGATTCCTTTTTATTCTGAATAAAGATTGATTATTGCATAAATGATAATATTATAATTCAATTATCTAAGATAAGAAACATTACCCCCCCCAAATTGCCCATAAAAGACTTTCCACTTATTTAAAACTTTCACAACTTATAAGATGAAAGAAACTCATTGGCAGATATAGACAGTAATTTTTGGCTTATTTGAATCATGTAGTTTATCTTTTTAACAGGGTTTTGTGTGTGTGTGTGTGTGCGTGTGCGTGCATGCGTATGTCTTTTTTTTTTTTTTTTCAATTTCTGGGTCTATTGGCTTAACAGGCGCTCATACTAATACTTCTAGACACATTAATCCATGGAGAGCTAAAACTTACAAACAGCAATGGTTCTCTAAAAAAGAGGCCACAAGAATACCACCCAAGAAAATGTGAAAGAAGTGAAACCATTCCTTTGTTTTCCCTCGAAAATACTGAATCACAGGATGTTAGCATTGAAGATAACCAGAGAGACATGTCTTAGGTCAACACCTCACATATCAGAGAAGGAGAAACTGAGGTTTATTGGAAGGGTGGAGAGTCTGATTTCCCCAAAATGCACAGCTGCCTAAGGAGGAAAAGCTTAATAATATTTCTTGACTTGAAGTGAAGAGTCCTTGAGAGTAACAGGGGGTTACTTTGGTGTTTGTAGAGACTAAATCATGAGACTTCAAATAAGTGTTTCTTGGCCTAGCCAAATCTGTGAGTTGAGGAAAGAATATAAGCCTTTAGGGTCCTTCTACCATATACCCCAGGTTGCTCTGACTTCAAAGGAAGAAAAATTGCATCTTTTCTGAATCACAAATATATACTTTTGACCAAGTACATCAGGGGAATTGAGCAACGGGAGAAAGTGTTTCATCAGCTCAGATGTGCTTGTAATGAATTAGAAAAAGCTCAGACCACCTATGGCTAAATGAAATTATGGACCTGCAATGGTTTTCTGACCCATATCCATCAAAATGTCAAAAGGATATTAGTAGACAGCAGGCATGCAACTTGGAAATAATAGGGCAACTATTAATCTCTTACACTGCTTGATTCTGCTTTGGGCAAATGGGACACAGACCATATATATGCCTAGAATGAGAAACATTGATTTCCAAAGAGCAACATGCTTGACTTTTTTGTTTCTGGAGGAACTATCATCATTTACTGTAAAAATACGCCTTTGTCAATTTCTACATCATCTGATACTCCTTTAATCTCTTTGCCTCTAGATCCTGCAGTGGCAAAAACAAGGGCAATACTCCTAAAATCAAATTCCAGTTTTCAAGCTAGTTGTGGGCTCTTGGAACAAAGAAAAAAAGTCTGAGCCCTACTTTTTATCATAAATAAAATTAAAAGAATAGGCAGCACTTACCTCCAGTGCATCTGTGAAAAATAGTAGAGATATACTTAAGGCATATAGAGAGTGGTCAATAAATAGAAATGATGTCATTATGATCCTTATTTAATGCTCATGGTTGATGGAACTGTGACAAACAGCCAAACAAAACTTTGTTGATTGAGGCATTTCTAGAAAAAAAGGTGGGGGGGCAGGGTGGGAGCAATTTAAGAAAGGAAGTGTCTCACTCAGCGGACGGAGTAAGCCTTAGGGTCTGCTAGGAAACCCAAAATTGTTTTGCTAAAGGGAACACCTCCCAGCTGTTGATACCAGAGTCCCCAACCCTAGTCAGCAAATCAAGATAGAGAAGTTTCCCTTTCGTGGGTGCTAAGCTTGCCATAGCTTCTCAGGCAATAGCTTTCCATTATTACATTTAGAAGTGAAGTTAAATGATCCTGAATCAAAGATTACTTCCTTTCTATACGGATCAGCTTGGGGATTTAAATTTCCAGTTTAAGTCCTATATATACTCTAGATTAATATGTTACAGCACTTACATCCTCCTTAACAACTGGTTTTTCAAACTGTCTTGAGAACTCATCTTGAAGGTATCAGAAGGCAAAGAAAGCGTGCATTTAGGAATTCAGAGGAAATAAAAGTCACAGTTTCTGCAAGCCAGGTATGTAAATGTCCGTTCTTTAATATGTGGTGTACTCAGCTTTTGACCACACATTCTCATATGGACACTACATTATGAAGCAGTTTTTGGCATTTGAGTTTTACTACTCTATACATTCTTATTCATTCATTCAATGCAAATGCAATTCGAAAGGTAAACATTAGGTATTCTCCCCCCCTTGAATATAATGCAATTCATTATGCTATAAGTAAATAACATTTGGTCAATAAAAATATGTAAATGGTAAGTACGGGGAAAAAAGTAATGTTTCAAACTGAATGAAAAACAATGCTTTGATTTTAAAGGATGGGTTATGTAGTTTTGTAAAACTATTCCAAGGAGTTGGAATCACACACAAGAAACGTTCAAGAAAAACAAAAGTAATAGTGTTTCAAAGATACAATGGAAAAAACAAATATCTACCATGTATTAAGTGCTTTGCATATTTTGTTTTCATTTTAGCCTCAGAGTAACTTATAGGTGGACATTATCTTCTTTTTATAGAGGGAAAAGGGGGGTTACAATAGTTTCTGAATATTACAGTTTTAGTCTGCTATAATAAATAGCATAAGTATATACATTTCTATTCCAAGCTTAATGCTGTTCATCTGTTTGAATGTCTGTTTTCTATTTACACCTAGTGTTCTCATACTTATTGAATCTAACATGTTTTTAAATCAACTTTATCGACATATAAATTACATAAAATAAACTGTGCTTAAACTGTGTTCTTATATAAGCTTTGACGAATGTATATGCGTGCGAACCTTCTGCCACAGTTAAGATACACATTTCCCTTACTCCTAACTAAAGATTTCTCATGCTCCTTGGCAATCCACCTCCTTTCTACCCCAGAGAGGGAAAGCCATTGATCTGTTGTCTTACCCTATATGTTAGCATAAATTTTCTAAAATTTTATATGAATGAAATTAGGCAATTTGTTTTCTATTTGGTTTGGCTTTTTTTCATGCAGTACACTGATTTTGAGACACTTTCATATTATTGCATGTATCAGCAATTTGACTGTTTTTCCTGCTCAACAGTATTCTCTTCTATGGATATATATGTTGTTTATCCTATCAACTTTCTAAAATGTAGATAGTTTCTTGGGAATATTCATGTAAAATGTGTGGATATATGTTTTCATTTTTCTTGAATAAATACCTAGGGATCCAATGAATTATTCTAAAAGTAATATATGTTGAACTTTTAGAGAAACTTCCAAAGAATTACAAAAGTAATTGTACCATTCAACTCTTCAAATGTTAAACATAAAGTTACCCTGGGACTCAGTAATTCCATTCCACTTCAAAAGAAATGAAAACATATTGACCATACAAAAACTTGCACAAGAATGTTAAAAAAATAATAGTAACTGTATCATTTACATTTTTCTGGTAGTATATCAGAGCTCCTGTTGCTACACATTCAGGCCAATCCTTGGTTTTATCAGCTTTTAACTATTAGTCACTCAGTAATTATAAGTATCTCATTGTGATTTCACTTTGCATTTTCCTAATAACTGACTAATGATGTTGAGAAGCTGTTGATTTGCTTCTTTGTCATTCAGGTCTCTTATTTGTGAAATGTCAAATCAAATGTTTTACACATTTCTTAAAATTGAATTCTCTTTTCACTTAATTGTCAGAGTTCTTTGTAGGTGGTTGATACAAGGTGTTTGTCAGATATTGTATTGTGAATATTTTTTCCAGGTCTGTCTTTTAATTTTCTGTTTTCTTAACAGTGTCTTTCTAAGACCAAAATATTTCAATTTTGAAAATGTCAGTTATTAATTTTTATGATTAATGCTTTCCATATCACATCTGGGAAACTTTTGTCTAATGCAATGTTTTCCTCTAGAAGTTTAATCAGTTTAGTTTTTATATTTAGACTTCTGATCTACCTCCTTCAGTGGTAAAACCTAGAGGACGAGAGTGCCTGCCACTGCAGGAAACACTTAACATCCCAGCTGGGCCCTTCCCCTGGACTCTTCTAGGGAACAAAAGCTTGAAACTACTAAGGAAGTGGGAGTAGCTCTTAGAACTTCCAAAGACGCAGGGAAATTTCATGGTGGCTGGGAAAGGGTAAAAGAAGAAGCATTCTACCCCTGCAGACAGAGCCTGGAATCATGCTGGGTCCAAATCTAAGAGGTCTCCTCTCCCTGGAGCAAAGGCAGCATCACTCTGCTGACGAATCTCACCAAAGAGACAGAGGTTGGTAGCTATGGGGATGAAGAGCAGGATCACTGAGAAAGACTGGCGAGGGACTCAGGAATTCAGGGCACGCCTAAGACTGGGGCTGGGCCAGACCTTCTGTCCCTAGCAGCAGGCTAATCAAGGCAGTCAGAAGCAATGTGAATAGAGAAAACCAATCTGGTGGAGATATCAATGTTCCCCAAACTAACCTACAGATTCTCAACATAATCTCAATCCAAAAAATTAGCAAGTGTTTTTTTTTTTTCCTTCTTCTTTTTTGAAAATGGCAGGCTGATTCTAAATGTTCTATGGGAAAGTGAAAGAAATAGAATAGCCAAAACAATGTTGACAAAAAGGAACAAAGCTGGAGGACACACACGACCTTATTTCCAAAATTTACCATAAAAGGACAATAATCCAGACAATGTTGGGTTGGCATGGAATACAGACCTAGATCATTGGCGCACAGTAAAGACTCCAAGAATAAACACACACAATATGGTCAAGTCATTTTGGACGAAGGTACAAGGTAAATCTATGGTTTGCCACAAATGTTTTCCACAAATGATGTTGAAACAATTCACTATACAAATGCAAAAATGACCCTCAACTCATATCTCACACCTCAAAACCCTGAACGTAAACCCTAATTATAAAACTACTAGAAGAAAACCATTGCAGAAAAATATTTTTTGATCTTGGATTTGGAAAAAATAACTTAGACATAATACCAAAAATGTGGCCCAGAAAGGAAAAAATTCCTAGTAAATTTGGTACGTCAAAATGAAAAACTTGTCTTCAAATATCACTGTCAAAAAAATGAAGAGGTAGGCCACAAGTTGGGATGGAATCTCAGTAAAACACATATTTGATAAGGCTTCAATTGACAATGTATTAAGAAATTTCGAAAATATAAGAAAATAAACAACCTGATAAAAATTGGGCAAATATAACAGACAATTCATACATGATAATATACAGGAAGCAAATTAACATAAGAAGAATGCTCAACATTATTAGTCAATAAGGAAATTTAAGTGAAAACCACAATATGATATACTACATGTGAGTTAGAAGCAACAGAAAAGGAATTCCTGACAAAGCCACCCCCTGGTGAGGATGGGAAATAGGCGGACCTCATACACTGTTGGTGGGAATGTCAAATGACACTAGTTCTCCCTCAACTGTGGATTCAGGTTCGCATGGTTTCAGTTTCCTGCTGTCAACCACGATGCTGAAACAGATGATCCCCCTTCTGAAGTATCATCTGAGGATCGATGCTGGCCTCCCCTTACATCCCAATGCCTACATCCCTCCTCCCACTTCACCTCATTATGCTGACCTCTTCTCATCTCACATCCTCACAAGAAGGGTGAGTACAAGACAATGAGATGTTTAGAGAGAGAGAGATGCTTTGGTCACATCACTTTTATGACAGTGTATTGTTGAAAATGTTCTGTTCTATTATTAGCTATTGTTAATCTGACTGTGCTTAATTCACAAATGAAATTTTCTCATAGGTAAGTATGTATAGGAAAAAACCATAGCGCATATAGGATGTGGTACCGTCTGTGGTTTTAGGCACCCACTAGGGGTCTTGGAACATATTCCTTCTGTGTAACAGGGGATGACTGTGTAGTCACGTTGCAAAACAGTTTGGCGGTTTCTTAAAAAGTTATCGTGCAACCTATCATATAACCTAGCAATTGACTCCTAGACATTATCCAACATAAATAAAAATTGATGCTCACACACACATACACACACACTCACACACATTGTATGTGAATGTCTGTAGCGGATTCATTCATAATTATCCCAAACTGAAATTAACCCCAGTGTCCTTCGGTGGATGAATCAGTAAGCAACTAAGGTACCCTCATTTCATGGACTACTTCTCAGTGATAAAAGTGGGTGAACTACTGATACACACTGATGCATAATAAGTAGTAAAAGTGATACACTCACTACCTCTCAGCGTGTATCATCTGTCTATTAGATGCATGAACCTCCAGTCTACAAATGGACACAAGGGAAATTTTGGAGGTTGATGGAACTGTTTTATATCTTGACTGGTGGCTACACAACTGTATGTGTTTTCCAAAATTCATAAAACTGTACACACAAAAGAGGTTGAATTTTAGTGTGTTCCATTTTACTACAATAAACCTGACTAGACCAAAAAAAACAAAAAACAAAAAACAAACCAGAATGGAGTGAACTAGTGAATAATATGCATTTCAATATGCCAGTACTCAGCATGACTCTAGGGGATATAATGAAGCAGTCAGATGCTTATATTTCTGTAGTTTGCTACAAACGCACTGTGGTACAGGTGTGATGCACTGACAATTCAAGGACTACAGTCGTGTTGCCATTAGAAGTCTGATTTTCTGAAATGATAAGCAATTCTTGGTAAGCTTAAAAACGTAAGAATAACATTGCCACATTTTATGTAGTAGTTACATTTCTGGAAAACTCACTGCATATTAGGACTCTACAATAGTGTTTAGTGTTAGTATGGAAATAGACTTTGATTCTAAGCTTAAGAGGAAAATAAGTATCATGTGTTGATTTAGAGACACTCAAGCCAGATTTCTTGGGCTCAAATCCTGGCTCTGCTACTTTGCAAGAGTGGGACCTTGGGCAAATTACTTATAGCTCAGTGTGCCTCAGTTTTCTCATGTGTAAAATGGAAATGGTAATAATCTAATTGGGTTTTATGAGGATTAAATACCTTATCATTTGTGAAACACTTATAATTGTGCCTTGTCCACACTGGGTAGAAGAAGCATTCTCTGAAAAGTTGGTTCCTGGTTAAAAACCTATGTGTGGGGGTGCCCGGGTGGCTCAGTTGCTTAACCCTCTGACTCTTGATCTCAGGGTCCTGAGATCAAGCCCATGTTGGGCTCTACGCTGAGCATGGAGCCTGCTTGAGATTCTCTCTCTATCCCTCTGCCCCTCCCCACACTTGTGTGTGTGAGCTCTCTCTCTCTCTCAAAATTAAATAAATAAAAATTTAAAGACCTAAGTGTTTTTTCGGGCCTTACCATAGGCAATTGAAAGGCTTTATGTAGCAAGCCTCACAGAGGAGCACTGCCATGGTCACATGAGATTTTGTGCACAGCCAGAACGTTGGAGGCTCCTGAAGGGAGATGCCATCAAGGACTCAGGCCCCCTGGCTGGTCATGCTCTTATACAATCACATTCCTAAACTAGGAGTCCTTGTTCTTACGTGTCCTTATCTGAAGCCTTAGGCATAAGTCCTCTTCAGGCAAAGGGAGATGGGAAGGAAGGAACCTCAAAGACACTTTCCCCACTCTGACTCAGTACTCCTACTAGTCCTTCCCCTCACACACCCTCACTTCCAAACTCAGGGTCCTTAAAACTGTCCAAGCCTTCTGCTTAGGGCTCCCTTAATAGTGAGATGATCTCCATGCCTTTGTTGTCCACCTGACCTTCAACCAGTATGTTATTCCATGCTGGAAAATGAAATCAGAAGAGTTGATATTTACTCAGGTTTTTATAGTCTTGATTATACCATCACAGTAAACTATTAAAGGCTAAACTCTTTCAATTTCCACTTGTTGCTTTAACCGGTAACTCTGATAACCTGAGAGCTCAACTATCTCTTTCCCAGCTTAACGGAGTTCTCGATTTTCTCTTGGTTTTAATCAATATTATTAGAATTAGAATGATTACTATTACCATATATAATTACAAACAACTGTTTCATTAAAAGGTATATCTAGCCAGATATTTGAAAGTCCTACAGAACACTGAAAATGTCTTTGCTGTACTAGAGTGCTCTATGCATTAGAGTACCTTAGCATTACTGGGCCTATATCCACTAAATACCAGGAACATGCTAGAATCCTGGTGAGTAGGAAAAATATTTTGAGATATGCTTTAGCTGCAAGGCATGAAGTAGTTGAAAGTGTGTGTTTTACACAGAAATGAAGGCCTAAAAACAATGGCTATAGTAAAAATAGGTCAAACACACAATGACTTGAAAATTCAAAATTGAGACTCTCTATAATTTCTTAGGTTCTTTGGATGAGAGAAGAAGGATTCATTTTCCTTCCCAGCTAGCTTCAAATTAGGTGGAGGTGAAGACAGCTCTTGGAAATAGACCTTTGGTTTCATGTAGAATTTTGAAAATATTTTGTTCATATGCTTAGAATTGTTAACAGTGTCTGAAATAAGCCATATTCAAATCGGTACCATGGTCAAATGGTCCTAAGCCAATTTTATTTCTGCACATTACCTGTTATTGAAATAACTTATTTATCTGAGCAAGTACAAGCCTGAGAATCAGAGCACTCAGATCTCAGGCCAGGCCTTGCTACAAAGGAGCTAGCCCTCTGATTGAAAGCAAGATATTGATCATTCAGTCATCAACAAACTGTGAAGGTGATTTCTAAACACTCAGCTAGGGAAAACAAAACAAAAATACACATAAAATAAGTTCTATTATAAGAAATGGATAATCTAATTGGAAAGACTATGTTACTACAGAATGAATGATACATATTGCTATTTAATGAAGAACATACATTCTCTAAGAGTAATATCAAATAAGTGATATGGGAGTTGAGTACAGAGAGTGATTAGTTTTTTCAAAAGTCAAAGCAGAGAAGAGTGGAAGGTGGTTTCTTTCCTGGGGAGGCAACTTTGACTTTGGACAAGCAAGAGAAGATCTCACCAGGTGGAAGACAGTGAGAAAAGACAAGGGAATCCATTATAGTTAACCAAGTTAAGGGTAGCATTTCCAGAAGTTTCTTGAAACATGTTTCCAAAGATAAAACCATATTAAAAAAAAGGGGAAATTGATAATTAAATGTGGAATCACAAATATACCTACCTTTTGAGGCATTTCAATGCACTTACTTTTAATTGAAATTGTATTTCTCAAAATATTCTTTCTGCAGAACCATTAACATTACATGTATGCATTTGTGTTCTTAATGTACATGTTTTATTTATGCTTCATACATGGATTTTATGAAAGAGAGAGTTAATTAAAGATGATGGAGAAAAGAATTATTTTAGAAGGAAAAACAATCTGACTGGTTGCTGGTTAGATGCTGGAGGTGAAAAAGAGAGAGGAATAGATGGTGGATATGAAACCCCTACATGAAATAACTAATCAAGTCCTGTCACTGAGCAAGTAATGGGTCTCAGAAAATAAATAAATAAACAAATAAACAAACAAATAAATAAACCCCTAAAACAAACAGACAGAAAACCAAAACACAATACAGATTTACTCAGAGAAGTTCTTTTAAAACTGAATTATGATTCTTTACATATACTTTCATATTCTGCCTCCTTAAATTCCTTCCCTTTGAGTGTGGAATGAATTTAGCCACCCACTAATAAATAGAGTGTAGAAAATGAAAAATAGTAATTCAATGTTGAGAAACCTGTAGAAACCAGCTCATCCAAGTCATCAAGGTCAACATCACCCATCATAGTCTTGTTGACATTGCAAACCTGCTTATTTAAAACAATGAGAAGGACATTTCTCCTCTGTGGTAAGTTCCAGAAAAACCCAGAATCCCAGTCTAATCTTGAGAAACATTAGGTTGTCCAAAATTGAGCCACTTTCTGTAGAATAACTGACCAGGAATCTTCAAAAGTGTCAAGGTCATAAAACAAAAGGAAAGACTAAAAACCTGTCCTAGGGAGATAATGACAACCAGACTGGCTAAATGCCAAGTGCTATCTTGGGTTGGATTCTGGAACAGAAAACATACATTATTTAAAAACAAAACAAAAGAAAAACAAAAACTAAAATCGATGAAATAAAAATACAGCCTGTCTTTTAGTTAATGGAATTGTATGTATGTTAATTTCTTAGTTTAAGAAGTGTATCATGGTAATGTAAAGTATTGTTATCAGGGGACACTGATCAGGTAGGTATGTGGGAACTCTGCTGCTGTTACTTTGCAAAACAAAACAAAAAAATAATGATAAGATTTGATACAGATGGAATTTACATATTGAATTATACAAGAATCTTTGGAATCCATTCTGATATAAAGTAATTAATAAATTTGAAATTGGATGAGTAGAGGGATATTTACATATTTTCAAGTCGCTCTCCACAGAGGTATTAATAAACACAAGTATTAATTACAAAGGGAGAGACAGTAATTTTATACTGAAGAATCCTTTCTTTCTTTCTTTTTTTTCCCCCGGCAGACACATTCTTACCCAAAAGATCAAAGTTAAGGTCCCAGAGAAATGGGACAAATCAAAATGGTCTGTCATGGGAGAGGATGCAAAAAAATAAACCATCACTTTTGTGATATTCTTGCCAAATAAGCATTGTCTAAATCTAACTATTAAAAAAAATCAGAAAAGCCCAGACAGAGGGATATTTTACACAATAATTGGCCCCAAATCTTCAGGTCTAAGCAAATCAGGAATATTAATGTAAGACAATCAGGAGCAAGAGGGGCTGTGACAACCTGGACAGCAAGTGATGACTGAAGGAATGTAAATTTAATTAAAGACCATTGCAGGGAGCAGGAAATTATACCTCTGACAAAACCTTAATAAGCATAGCTAATATTTATCGTGTGCTTACTCTGTGCCAGGCGATGCAGTGCGGAGGTTCAACGTGTGCACTCTGCAAACAGGCTGTGAGGTTTGAGTCGCGCTTCTTCAGCCCATAGCTCCGAGACTTGAGTCATGTCACCCAACAGCTGTGAGCCTCAGTCTTCTCCCCTGCAAGATGGAAATAAACAATAAAACTGACCTATGAAGGATTGATGCGGGGATTCAGAGGGTGATTATATGGTAAATACATAAGATAGTGCCTGCAACATAGAAAACACTCCCACCCCCCAAAGCAGCCGAATCGGTTATATCCATTTACAAACGAGGAAACTGAAGAACAGAGAGTTTCAGGCAATAGTCCAAGGTCACTCTATTAATTAGTGTCATGCTGTAGCTGGACCTACAGTGTGGGACCGAGTTTTAACTGCTACCGTCTCTTCACTGCAACTACCTTCCATTGATATTAAAGCCATTATATGAAAAACACTATTGTGACATCAAGGTTGTAATAAGTAGGCTCTGTTCTCAGTGAGTTTGTAGTCATTTGGAAGAAACGAGGTATACCCATGAAAAAGCAACCAACAGTCTCCAAATCCAGCAAGGGGTCCTTTTCTTACTGAAATTGGGAATTGAATTTCAGCTGAAGATGAAGAATGTATTTATAAAGAAGTGGGCTTGGATCTGTTCCTTGAAATATCAAAAAAAGGGGGGGGAGGGAGGAGAAGGGTATATATTTCTCATTCGCTAGTTATTGACAAAATGATACAGTTGGGGCGCTTTTCCGTATGTAACACGAATAGAGTGAATGCATGCCACGGAACCCATCTGTTCTATAGGTATTGCTAGATATTATCATTAACTGCTGTTACTGTGATGTCTGGTGAGGCTACCGGGGCACTACCTAATTTGCAATGCCCACTCTTTGCGGAGCAAAGTTGATGAGTAATTAAGGAATGTATTATGTATCCATATACTTTTAATGCCTAATTCAAGATCTGTACTGGTGCTTTGATGTCAAGACTCCACCTAATTGTCTAAATTCTGGGAGCTTGGCCAATCTAGTATATAATCACAAGTTGGTACTCCTGGGAAGGAATTCATTTAGTTAGTTTTTTTTTTTTTTAATTATGAAAGTGAAATATATTTATCACACACACACACACACACACACACACATCATTAATTGAATTGACTACAATTAAAAATAAAACCACCCAGGGGTGCCTGTGTGGCTCAGTTGGTTAAACTTCCAACTCTTATCTTAGCTCAGATCTCAGGCTGGTGAGTTCAAGCTCCCTGCTGGGCATGGAGTCTACTTAAAAGCAAACAGATAACAACAACAACAAAATAAAACCATGCATAGCATCATTGCCCCAGAGATGATAACAAGTAATTCTGTGGGATATACTTTTCCAAAATTCCTCTTCTAATGGAGTCTTTCTCTTTGTCTCTAAAGAGATATACATGCACTTCCTTGGTCTCACATTCTACATAATGTTTTACAAACTATCTTTTCACTTAATATGAAATCATGTATCTTTTTCATCTGATTTAGTATTCATCTTGTATACCTTCTGACGGTTGCTTAGGGTAGGATGGGGATCATTAGAAAGCCTTATATACCAGGGATATCCACTTACTATTTTCAGATCCTGGAAACACTTTAGGGATGCAGGGTGAGTGTTTGCTTTCTTATTGACCTGGAAAACGCAGATGATGTGGTTCCTGAACCCTTTGAATAGCACACATTAAAGGAGCTACGTTCTGTTCAGTTTCACCTAACACTGCCAAATCTAAAATTAACCTTTATGGATACTCGGAACTGTATGTCCTTGTTTGTCCTTATTTTCTTACTAATGTCAGCTGTACTCATGATAGCTAGTTCATTTATCTTTATTCACGGCAGGTAAACCCATTAGCCTCTATCGTTCACCAGTGGGATCAAGTCACTACTGAGTCCAAACTAGTAAGGTAATGAAATTATTTAGCAAAGTGAGAGGCACTTGGGTATAATCCTTTAAGACAGTTAAACCAGACTGATTAAAGCCACAAAAGGAACATTCTGAAAAATGATCCTCCCTTAGCAGTATTAAAGGCAACATACTTGATATGTACCTCTTCCTAACTTCTGTGATTTATGTAAATTATCTTTTTTTATTGTCAGGGAATATCCATCTGGGTAGCATCATCCTTGTTTCTTTTATTCAAAAGATTTTTTTTTCTTTCAAATTTTAGTTGTATACAGTAATATTCAAAATGACTTAAAATTCAAGAACAATTCTGTATTTAAAACCAATTTGATTAAAAAGTTTATAAAAAGACTCTCTCTCTCTAAAACTATCCATGCAATTGTACAGATTTTGACTTAGAATTAATGTAGCAATTAGTTACATATTCCTTAATTCTACTCATAATAATGATTTTTTTTTCTTAGTTAAACTTTTGTTTTAATGGATGTCAAAATTCTGTGACTGATTTTTGGTCATGATGTTTCCATTAAAATGTAGTAATTTTAAAAACTAATAACTTAAAACTGCCACACACACACACAACAAACAAATAGCCCACAAAACATGGTCTTTTCCTTCTGAAGGTTTTACAATGCACTGTTATCATTAACCAGTCTTTTACTGTTAAACTTAAATGGCCAATTTCCACAATCGGTTCTGAGACCGTTCTTGCACCACTGATTAAGACTGGGGTGGCAGGTATTGGGGATAATATTCATTTAGCCTCCTGAGCTTTCTGGACAGACTTGGTGGTCTTGCCAGCTCCAGCTGCCTTCTTGTCCATTGCTTTGATGATTTGAAATGCGAATCTGCCTCTCAGAAAATACTTGAGTTTTGTTAGAGCCAGTCAATATGTAATGGATTTCTTTTTCCTTCCATTTTTATAAAAGGAAAAATTTTACTTTAATTATCTATTTATATATAGCTAACATTCAACATAATTCTGAAATATATTTAGTTCTAACAAACTCTTGAATAATGTAAAAAACATGTTAATCTGGATTTTCGTTCAATTCCTAAAAACAATTACTTTGCCACTAAAGTGATTCAGATCCATGCAATTCCTCAGGTTTCAGATATTAATTCACATTTAAGATTTCCTAATTAGACTCAAAAAGATCTTGAGACACAATAGCTCCTCAACGAATGTTAAAATATGAAAGAATCAATAAATTATCTACCCAAATCTCAGAAGATCTTCTTTGAACTCCTTTCTAGAATTTATAGTGTCAGGTAACCCTTGTACTACTCAGTCTGCAAGTACATTTTTCTACTTTGTACACACAGAATCCTGGATTTACAAGGTTTGTAACATAAGGGGATATGAAATATGATTGAGAAAACAGAAGTGGAGTCTTAGGGGCACAGAGAACCTGAGTGAATACTCTCAGAACACTCAGCTGCTCTGTAACATGGCTAAGACCTGGTGTTTTTATTAGTATTTTCTCATATTTATTTGGCCTCATTTTGTCCCCTGGATTGGAATCTCAGTAAAGCAAGAACATGCTCACTTATTTTTACTCTCGCCACCATTACTTTGCGCTAAGTGGCAATAAGTTGCATAAATACCTTTTAGTTGACTGAGTCATACTAACATAGCACCTCAATTATTATTATAAAAAAGATATTCATTCTGATTCAATATTTGAATGATTCAATATTCAAATATGTTTCTTACTATGAAGTAATAGAAATAGAATTATCTTCTTTCTCAAATGGACCTCCTTTGCCTGTGTTTCCCATCTTCGAAAAGTTCACCATCACTATCTACCTCATTGCACAAGCCAGGAACTTGGGTATAACTTTTGGGAGACAAGTACCAGAGGGATTCTGTGGTGTTGGCAATATTCCATTCCTGGTGGATGGTTATATCAGTGTGGTCACTATGAGAATCCATAGAGCTGTGCCTTAGATTGATTCACTTTTCTGGATATGTCTTGTACTTAAATAGAAATGTTTGAAACATTATTTTTCTGAAAAACACATTCTGATACCATGGCCCACACCCCACCTTCAGGTTTATATGACCCATGGGAGGTATAACTATACAGCAGGGAAGCCCAGGAAACCAGCAAGGCACAGTTAAAAGGATGAATTCAGAGTCCATGCTCTTGAATTTGTGAACTGACTCTCAGAGAAATGGTATCACCTTGCCTAAATTATTTACTTTCTTCAACTTGCACTTTAGCTACACAAGAAGGACCTGCAAAATAAATGAGAAAGCCTCAATATTCACACCTTACGATGTGAAAAAATAATCAGGTATTGATACTTTTATTCTACAAAACAGGATAAAAAGCCAAGCAAATACAAATTATGTACAATGCTGCAGTGTTTTATTAGTTAGTATTCCTGTACCATGGCCCATCTTACTCGTTTAGTTACATGTATTCCTTTGAAACAAGGCGTCTATGAGACATATTTTGTAGATTCATAAATAAGTAGCAAAACCACCAAACTCTTGTCAGTTTTACCAAAAACCGTAGGTGGTGATTTTCTTTGCATTCTTGAAAGAGAATCTGGAAAAAGGCGAGGTCACACTCATTTCAGCTACCTCCCACAAATATTTCTCATTAATTATCTCATTATATTTACATTTGTAAGTCTGCCAAAATGACAGTGTACACGTTTTATTTAATATAGTTCTTCCCTCCTCAATCATTTTTTTTTTCTCGTGGTAACGGATTTATTGATAAGACAAGAGAACTGATTATAATGGGAAATTGTTATTACAAAACAGATAACCTCAGTGATACATTTTGGCTTTTCAAAATTAACAGATAGTTCCCAAAATGATTCCCCAGTCTTCCTAGCTTTTCAAATGGAGTATTGAAGACTTATAAAACAATCACATTCTCACATATGATACCAGAGATATTAATAATTTGTTGTATCATCAGTAAGATATAAAACAATACACTAGAGAAAGCTTTGATATGTTAAGGAACAGGTTGCTATTCACACATATATTTGCATATATATGAATATATTCTAAAATAAGTATGAGAATATTGGGCAGATGGAGATAGCTGGGACCACAGTAAATGGTCTAGGGCAGAGGCAGCATGGCTGTGGTTGTGTAAATACATTTGATCGGAACATGGCCATGCTCATTCATATGCATACTGCCTGTGTTTTACACACTATACATCTTACATGTGGTTCATGTGTTGAGTAGCTGTGACAGTCTGTGACCACCCAAAACCCAAATTATTTACCATCTGGCCCTTTTATACAAAAAGTTAGTCAGTTCCTGATTCAGACCAGTGGTTTTCAAAGTGTGGTCCCCAGATCAATAGTATCATTATAAGCTATGAACTTGTGAGAAATGCAAATTCTTAGGCTCTGCCTAAAACCTACTGAATCAATTACTCTGAGGGAGAGGCCCTGCAGTCTGTGTTTTAACAAGGCTTACAGTGGATTCAGATTCATGGTAATGTTTGAGAACTGCTGCTTCAAAGTAAACACGTTTAAGAAAAGGGCAAAGTAGCCAAGTCAGTGATAGATCAGGTTCCATGACACTGACCAACCACCACACACAGCTGATATCAATTACCTTTGCTGGGTCAGGAATTATTAATGAATGAAAAATTAGCTGCAACTGAGAATTAATGTATGACACAAATCTGGCTATTCTTCACACTTCTGAACCTAATGCAAACCACCATTTTCTCTGGCCCAGGTCACTGCAAAAAGCGCCTAACTGGTTTTTTCAACCTTTCCTCTAGATAACAGTACAGTGGCCTTTTTGAAAAGTAAGTCAGCCCTACTCAAAATCCCTTAAAGACAGTTCATAATAACAAGAACATCAAAATACAATTCTCTTTATAGTTTCTTCACATTCTAGCCAAGCTATGGCTGGTTGTTCGCTCTAATGGGAATGCTCTTCTCAAGGGTATCTTTCCTATGGTATCTCAAAGATCTATCCTCCTGACATGCTGAGCTCTTCTCTCATGCCTCTTCCACATAATAATCTTTCCTAACCACCTTATCTAAAACAGCGAACACTTTAAATGGATGGACCACATGGTGTGTGAATTATATCTCAGTGTATCTGTTAAAAAAAAAAAAAACAACAAAACAAAACCAAAAGGGGAATGCTTCTTATGCTATCCAGTGTCACATGTGATTATGTTCATATCCATACCATAAAATTAAACAACATGTGAAATGTTCATACCATGGTCCCTGGATTTTAGGAAGGGCCCAAATTATTCACTATTATATCATATGTTGTTATATATATTTTTGTATTATTATATTATTACACGATATATACTATTATAACTACCATATGATCATATTTTATGATCACTTGATGCCAGACGTCTTTAAGCTGAATCCTAGAAGAGATACTGTTGTTTAAGAGGTTACTTAAATAGAAATAGGGAAAGAGATCAAACTGAGTTGGCAGCAAGTATCAAAATACATATTTAAAATGGCCCATCAATTTAAAAATGAGACAATGCACTTTCAGTTTGCTGAGACATTTTAGGTCAGCCATTTTAGATTTAGAACAGAAGGATATAATTTATTCAATATCCTTTGGTTATAACCTGTCTTACAAAATATTTGGATCCCCTCAATCTTCCATGCCGCAACAACACTCCCCCCAATCCCAACTCATGCGTGTGCCATTATCCTTTGTAAGCATACTTCATTCTTCATTATCAACAATTTTGAATAACCATAAGTGTGGACTCATTTTCATAAGAAAGAGGTCTAATTTAAAGTAAAATACTAGTGTGATATTATTATCCTTCAAGTGTCTCGTGTTGAACAAGTGTTTTATTTTTAATGCTTTATTACTCTTATTCTTAGAGATGGGTAGTGAATTTCTCATAATCACTTAGAAAAGCACAATGAGTTTTGTTAGGTTGGTGCCCCTTTTCTCTGGTACCCTGAAATTACTGAAGTTTTACTCCACACTGAAGTCGCTATTGTATAATTTAACTGCTTCCGTATTACTGTCACGAAAGGAAAATATAGGATGTAGTTGAAATCCCAATAAATGCAGTTATCTTGAAAAAAATATAAAGTACTGAAGTTGTAAGACTGCCTTTATAAGCTTAAAAATGGATCTCATCCTGAGGATGGCTTTTCAGAAAGACAGGCTCACATTTGTCAATTAAAGACTTGCCTACGTTCAAACAGCAACTCAATGACAAATCTGGAGACAGATGTCAGGAACTGCCTCCTGTCTCCAACATGGTCTGTTTAGTTCTATTTCCTGTTGTCATTAGTATTGTATTCTGATACTCTTATGTTTATCAGGAGTAAGCAGAAATATTAGAAAAAGACCACATTTAAATATCACAGTAAAATCAGCAATAAAGAGGTGGCGGACAATAGCTTTTGAGGGACATAAGAAAAACTAAAGAAAGCATGACAATGTGACTTTGGGATTTATCCCACCAGCATAATCATCAAGATCTTTGAGCCAGTAGTGGTGCATTCATCCAACAAACAAAAATATGTCTTACCACATTCCCCAAAGTCATCTCATTAAAGAAAATTGTACCATTGTCACAAGAAATATTGACTATTTTGCTTAGCACTTTCTCTATATTATCTCATGGAATTCTTATAACCAACATATATATATATATATATATATATATATATATATATATATATATATATATGCATCATCCCATTCAACAAGAGCAAAAGGGAGTAAAGTAACTTACAAGACTCCATTCTTACTAAGTAGAGGAGCTACAGCTAATGTGCAGTTCTGCCTGACTCCTAATTTCTTGTTCATAGTTATTCAGTGATGCCATGTTTCCAATAGTCTTAGGGGGCCTGTAATGATTAAAAACATAAAGCAAAACAAAGATCCAAAACCCAAAATAGAAGCCTAGCCTCATTCTTCAGCACAGTTTGCCACCATATCTCTGGAGATTCTTGGTGTTGGAAATTCTGAAAATGTCAGTAACTGATGATTCTTTTTTATGTACAAGCTATTGTGGGGAGTGAATGACTAGAAGAACAAGCAGATAAATGGAACACTTAGACTGCATTTACATGGAGATCATAAAGAACACGATCACTTTATTGGACAAACATAAGAGGACAAAAAGAAGCCTGTAGATATAATTTCGTTTCAAAGTCATTGTATTTAACCCGATACCAACATGACTGCCTTTCATTTCCTGGTGTGCAGAGAGAATAACCAAATGAAATGAGTGAGTTCTTAAAAACCACACAGCATATTGGTGGGGAAAAGCTGGTAATATGGGAAATAGCTAAGAATATTTTGAGTCTACCCATTCGTAAAGAAAAATAAGAGGGTATAAACTATTGTTTGAGGTAAGAAGTTCTCTGAATGATACATGTTTTTGATCCTCTAGGCAGTTGATAAAACTAAACACGTTTTCAGTATGATGGAAACTTCAGTCTATTTTTGTAAAGAGCAAACACTGACTGAGGCTTGGTCTTGCCTTCTTCCCTGACTCCCTTACATCACATGGACATCGGTAGACAAAGGCTGAAGTGCAGTGCATGGCGCTGTGGGTACAACGGCTGCCGTGACCTAAACTCCTAATCTTTCTTGGTTAACTCTGTAATCCTGCCAGTGTAGGAGGAAAGTGTCAGCATTTTCAGTTTTGCATATATCAACAATTGAACTAGAACAATTTTTGGCTCAAAAAGTACAGAAAGTTTAGTTTGCATGAATATATATATGCAACCCCACATCAACATGCGTGTAAAATCCCAGAACGACGGCGAGATAGAAAGGGAAGGAGAGCCAGACTTGCATACCAGTTATGAATTTGCAATCTGCGCAAACTTAGACAAGTGACTTCCTTCTCTAACTTCACTTTCCAATTCTCTAAATTGGCCTTGATAATCAAAAGCATGTAGGAGTTTTGCTTTGGGGATTATATAAATTCTATATATAGACAAAAGGACCATCACTGTCTGCCGTAGAGTTCATCTTCTCATAGATCACCGGGACAAAAGATATGCCTCCAAAGTGCTAATGACTTTCACTTCATGCCCTGTAGATTCATTGCTGGCCCTTCCTTCCTCCTTTTCATTTCACTTTATTATTTTTTCTTGGTATTGTGATGCAATCATTAACTAATTTTTACACTAGACTAAGGGGTCCAGGGGTCTAAGGGGTCAAGTGTTCCCTAATGTCAAAAATAAATGATACCATGAAGTGTGAATGGGGTTTAAAAATTCCCCCAATACCTCTTCTCTCTCTCTCTCTCTCTCTTTCTCTCCATAGACAGATAAATGATGGATAGATAGATTAGATAGAAAGATAGATAGCTTATAGATAGATAAATAGATAGATAGATAGATAGATAGATAGATAGATAGATGATAGTAGAGGATATAGGTATAGATATATTTATTTATTAAGAAAATGAAGAACTAACTATGGGAGAAAAGAAAGATTGACATAGAGAAAAAGAGAGACAAGAAGAGAGCCAAACTCTTTCATAGATCACGGTACTAAACTGGCAACTGGAGAAACTATTCAGGAAGAGTTCGCAGTTGTATTGACAGCTGAACATATTCTGTGAGTTACCAGCACAGACACAATCACTGAATCATCGTGGCGCCCATTCTTTTCCCGCTCCCGCAGAGAGATGGGTGGATGGGTAATAGCAACTGCTCTCTCAGCGTGTTTCAGCCAGAAACTAGCATTTGCTGCACTGCTGAAGCCTGGTGTGGGGATCTAACAGCTTGAGGGTGACGGCCAACCAGACTGCGTGCAAAGCCACTGCCTGGGGATAAATGAAGGGAGGCAACCACCTCAGTAGGAACACAGTCATGGCAGCTTGCGCATCACAAACTGCATCACAACAGATGCAGGGGTAATTAAATTTGGTGTGGGGGCGCGCATAGTCACTTTCAAATTGGCTGTCAAATCCAAATGGAACAATGTCAAAAGAGCTTCTGCCTGGCAGTCTGTGCCTGGGAGAGGATTTTATTCACAAGACCCAGAGGCTGAATTGCATTTAGCACCCAGCTCATGGATCCTGGGAACTGTTTGCTTAGTCACCTGCCTACTTTGCTAGAGTGCCTGCTGCCCGCTAGGGGCTTTAGAAATTGACAAAGTCTTTTGACAACCGAGATTACTTAAAAAAAAAAAAAAAAAAAGCAGTGAATGCATGCTAGTGATACATATATTTTGCCTTGCATGGCCACAGACGTTGTCACTGATTAGTCTAGAAAAACAGTGGTTATTCTTAGGACCTGTATTGGGACAGTCCCCAGGATACAGGTGCAGATTCAGAGCAATGAGGTAACTCACCACTGAGAAGAAATACTTTTGCTCCCATGGTCTTTAAACTGTATATACTATACTGGTTCTTATATTAATTCCTTTTTTAATAACTTTGCCACCAATAGATTTTAATGATCCAAAGTAATACCCCAGAGCAAGCATTTACAGGAGAAGCTCAAGGATGGAATTTCCTATTGCTCTCTGCTCGGTGAGCTTTGACAATAAGCATACTACAAGAAATACTAAACATTCTCTTCATTATCATTCTCATTCCAAATCGGCAGAAAGCCAGCAGTAGATGATGTTCCACTTCAATTCCTAACGTTTGTGTGGAATAATATTTGTAATAAATCTAATAATCATCCTTGCTCTGATAATTCACTGCCTGAAAAATAAAGTTCCCCAAGGTTCTGAAAGCCAGTAAATCCTAGGTGGAAAATTATCTCATTAATTCTGAGCCTGAGTCTCCATGACACAAATGTTTGCAGGCTCTACTTTATAGTCTGGACACTCCTGGAACCTCCCATGGATGCTGAGCTTCCCTCCCCTTTCACCTCCTTTTCGTTTTTCATTGACCTCAGAAATGTGCTGGCCCACGCACATGTACACACCCGAGCAAGTGATATTAAAACATAAGGAAGGGCTCAATATGGACCTCAAAACTAACTGCTAAGAAATTAAAAATCATGGAAAGCTCTATCTGGTATGAAATACACAAGCATTAACACAATAGAAAAAATAATATATTAGCATCCAGGGCCAATTATTCAAATAGAATCAATTTTGTGATTTCATGGTATTCAAGAGTAAGTTCTGATCCAAAAATTCTTCCCTCATTTGATGATCATTGGTACCTGACTCATTTAAATGAGAACTGGGTTTTATGCAAATATAACTGAGAGCTGCATTTATGGGCTTGGCTAGATGTTTACTGAATATTTAACTACACAGTGTGAGATGCTGTAAAAGAGGTGTATAAGGTACAGCCCTTGATTAAGACCAGTCCACAATCCTTTTGAAAAGAGAAGGCTCACACCCAAAAAAGTGAATAACAATGCAAAGCAGAGAATGATCAAGGGTTAAAACTGAATCCTATAAAAATGAATAGGACTTTGCTTTTGTGATGAGCTGCCATTTTTAAGTATTGTAGAACCCATTCTAGGAAACCAAGAATACCTTTAAGCCATTTATAGGGTTTAATGGTATCCATAATGGTTTAAAGGTATCCATAATGGTTTATGGTTTAAAGATATCCATAAGGACAGAACTGGGAACAAAAAAGTTACAAAAAAACCCAAAAAACTATCTATCTATCTATCTATCTATCTATCTATCTATCTATCTATCTATCATCTATCTATCTATCTATCTATCTATCTATCTATCTATCATCTATCTATCATCTATCTATCTCCAGGGCCTATGGCCACTCTATTTATAGAGAGGAAAAACCCAGGAGGATGCTTGAGAAATTGTTTAAATTTGATAAAGACAAGAGGCTAGAACATACTTAGCTTTGGTAGAATTGTGTAGAATTGTGTTTGGGGTTTGTGGTCAGTGAAGAGAGCCACGAGTAATTTCACAGAACATAGCTGGAACAGGATATTTAAGAAAAAAGCTATAGAGCTGTAGTCCCATAAACAGGGGGGTCCGTTGATGACTGGGGGCCAGATGTGTTAAGAGAATGAAGGGATCTGCAGTTGGTATAATGAGAAGCAGAGCACTAACCAGGAAAGAGAGTCCTATGCAGTACACTGCAAGCTGGCAGTGTCTTATTTGTAATTTTTTATTCTTTTTAAAAAATTGAGGTATAAATGACATATGACATATTCATTTTAGATGTACAATACAGTGATTTGATATTTGTACATACCACTAAATTATCACCCCAGTAAGTCTAATTAACATCTGTCACCAACAAAGTTACACAAATTTACTAGCAGTCTTAAACTGGAAATATACTCCAAAATGGAGGAATCTTTTATCAGTGCTTCAAGTAAGTTTGATCATTTTAGCCAATTCTTTAGAGCTGACTACATTGAGCAAACCACTTCAGTGGTTTTCTGGTGGATTTAGGGCATACGATAAGCAATCCTGGGTCCACAGATGATCTACAACAACCAAGAAAAGGAGAATTCCAAGAAGGCAAAAGACCATTTAATGAAGTGACCTACAAATTCTGAAGCAAATTTCATCTGTTTCCCAGCAATGGCCAGCTTGGAGCAGAATTCTGGTTAGAATAGCTGTTAGAATCATTAGACACAGTTCAAGACAGAAGAATGTGGATGCCTCTCTACTATATAAAAGGAATACAAATAATTCAAGGGGTAGTTAATGAAAATACTCCCACAGAAGCATGTAGAGAGCAAACTATAATTTAAATCACAGTGGAAAGAACATGCCTTTGAAACTTTAGATAATTAATTTTATGAGTCAACCGTTATTGAATTCCTATAATGTTCTGGGTTCTTGCTAGTTTTCTCAGAACCTAAATTGGATGTGGCCTATGTGCAATGTTCATGCTAATAATATATGTCAGCAGTAAGCTGCATTATACTCCTGGAGTATTCAGCAGAAGTATGAGTAAAAAAAATATATATATATATATACACACACACACACACACACACACACACACACATATATGTTATATAATGTTAATTATATTATATTATTAATATACATATATAAGCATTCACCTCCTTCATCTCTGGTCTAACTCTACGCAGACATTGAAGCAGTTTTTCCATGTAACCTATTCTTTCCATCTATCTACATCTTATCTGCATCAACTTAATACAGCAGTTCTCAAAATGTGTCCCTGCTTAGCATCATCAGCAACACCTAGGAACCTGAGATTTTTTTCTTATTGTCACTATGGGAGGAAGTGCAATTGGCATTTGCCCAGTAGAGTCCAGTGATGCTTCTAAACACCTGACAATGAGCAGGATGCCCTCCCCAGCCCAACAAAGAATTACTCAGCCCCAGATATCGATAGTGCTGAAATTGAGAAACCCCGGTATAATCTACACTGCTTAGTGCAGAACTAAGCATATATATGGGGCTAAATATATTAGCACCTTTAATTTAAAATGTCTCGTTATAAAAGGACCCAGAATTCACCCTAGAGGCTTCTCTTGGTAAAAACTGGATCTGTTCAAATGCAAAACAATAACAAAAAAACACGTATGGATTTGAGACCAATTATCTTTCTTAGCAGCCTTTCATGCTTATGGCTAAACATTGCCCAGAGAGAGGATGAGGAGACCCGATACTACAGGAAGCTTCACTCGCCAGCACACCCAATTCCCCTCAGGGTTACAGTGAGAGGATAACATCATTGTCCTCAACAACAGCCACGTCTACCTGTCTTCAAATGAATGAAAAGGACGAGTCATGCTGATTGCTATCAGGACTTCCCCCACCTGCAGCCCCGTGGGGAAACCTGTGTATTCCAGCACTAACTCCTTAAATCCACTTGGTAGAAAGAGACACCTAATTCTACTTGAAGACATTTTCAGATCTTAGCTTTAAGAAGAGCCTGTTTTCTTACAAAAAAACAACGAAGAAAAGAACCGTGAGAGGGTGTCACTGTCACGTGTCCACTGTGAAGCTGCAGAGACCTATCTGACGGAAGCAAGGGTATCTACATCAATAGCAGTGTCTTTATCTGTATCTATCTACATGGAGAGAGAGATGGCGACAAAGATACTTCCCCTCTTAGAGGTATTAAAATGCATAAACAACCTCTGAAGACCCTACTTTTACAAAACAGGAAAAAACGCTTTGCCATAATGAGTTGAAATTCCCCTATTTTTGTCTTTTGGCGACAGATGTTTTTAATAAATCAAGGACCTAGCTTTTCCGCTTCTCATCACTTCCTCATTGTTTTAGGTGATCTGCTTTCAGGAAGGCATGTGTTGCAGTAAATGTATCATTATCCTCTGCTCATCCCTGTGCCAATGTGCCTACATTTCCTTGTGGCAATTTATCCTGAAGTATCTCCATCAACCAACCTCTACTAACTCCATTGGGAAGGGAGGGTTTCTATTGTTATTACGTAAAGTGTTTTATTTATTATGAATCTTTTCCATGGGTTTCACTTTTCCACCTGGCAGAGTCTCCTTATGGAGTAAATACACGCAGTGGAATAATGGTAGACCACATCAGACTAAAAAACACAACATGGGGCAGAGAGGAGAGAAAGCCTGCCACAATTTTAAAAGGAAAGAAGAAACTGTTCAGGCAAGTTCCAATTTGAATAGTATTGCACAATTGTTACACAAAGTAATTCTGCCAAGGTACTATCTGTAGTTCCTTTTGGACCTCTTCAACCTCACAGTCCATTACAAATGGAACATCAGGTCTAGGAGGGACATCCTGATGGCCTTTGGACTGTACGTGACCAAAATCCAGATACCGTTTCTTCAAGTGACACATCATATGAATGCAAATGCCATATTAGACTTTCAAATCCCATGATAATGTGACAAACAAATCAGAGTCCTGCGAAGGATGCCAAAGTCGATTCCCACTTTCTGTAAGCGCCTTACACCTCTATTTGCTCACAGAGCACTTGCAACATCTTCCTTTTGAAGAGACTTTGATCATGAGACGCACAATCATCCAGGCAGGAAGGGCACATTTTAGTGCTACCACTGAGTCAAAATGTCTTGATTTCTAGGAAGTTTGTTCACTCGTGAGGTTTTTCAGCATCCAAGCCGCTGACAGTTTGCATGCTGTGCCTTGCAGGACATTTAGCAGGATCCCTGGACTCTACCTACCAGATACCAGTAGATAGCATCTCCCCAGTTATGATGACCAAGATATCCGTAGATATTGCCAAATATCTCCTGGGGGACAGAGGCCTCCCAGACTGAGACGCATTACAATATAACTTAATAAAATGTAAAAAAACACACACAATTTTGAGTCTTTACAAATAGTTATCCTCTGCAGCCCACTTGCCAGCCCAAAGTAAGGACAAATATTTCTTTGTTAAGAGTGGGAAAGAGTCAGGGATCTTATTACAGAAGTTGGGCCATTTCTTAAAGAATTTTCTTCTTTCTCAGAAAGCATCTTCTCTTTGTCTAGGTTGAGGGTGAGAACGGAAATCAGAATCGCATCAGTGTAGCACTTTAACAGAATGGCATTACATCATGAAATCTCACCTTCGTGGTGAACTCCTCAGCTCACCTCTGCTGCTGTTTTTTTCACCTTGAATAGGGCGATTTACTATCCACTTTCACCCCATGTCTCCCTACCGGTTTCCAGACTTCTGCTCTCTTCTGCTTTCCTATCCCCTTAAAGATCGATGGGAGTCCCTTTGCAGTAAGAACTCCTCCAAACTGGGAACATGCTATCAAAGCATGTATAAAGGAGACTAGGCAGACCTTCCCCATTTAAAAAGAAAAAGAAATAGTTTTCACTTTTTCATCCATTTGTTCATTCAACAATATCTATTAACTGCTACTCTATGACATGAATTGGCTAGCAAAAATTTTTTTTAAAAGATTTTATTTATTTATTCAACAGAGAGAGAGAAAGCCAGCGAGAGAGGGAACACAAGCAGGGGGAGTGGGAGAGGAAGAAGCAGACTCCTAGTGGAGGAGTCTGATGTGGGGCTCAATCCATAACGCCGGGATCACACCCTGAGCCAAAGCCAGACGCCTAACAACTGTGCCACCCAGGCGCCCCTGGCTAGCAAATTTTAAAGAAAAGTTTTACAATAGAAAATGACGATAATTCTCCCTGTAATGTGAGCCTTTTTTAAAACCTGCTAGTTTATCTTCTTTACGTTATAGATCAGAAATCATTTAATAGTATTAGATACTAATAGTATTAATAGTAGCTCATGATAAACGTGAGAAATCTTGACTATTTCCTTAAACTAAAATTTATACTACATTTTACTATAATGTTTCCAATATGATACATTTTGTCTCACTAGTTTCAAGATTCTAAAATATAATCACTGTCCATCCTATAATTCTTTAAAGAGAAAAAAGTGGGGAGGGGCAGTTATTGAAAGGGAAAACATGTGCCCAGGTCCTGTAGGCTGAGCGCCCACTCCAATTATTTGTGGGACATTTTAATTAATCATATCTTCCGTATATCTGAAGAAGGTTAGCAACACTTGTATGGAAAAGTATTATGGCACTAGTATCTTAAGTGACTTATCTACATTGCTCATAATCAAATAGTCATATAATCATTTAGCCAACTAGAATTCTACTGCAGAGATTGCATGGGAGACAAGTCGCCCCACAAGCTGCTTTCCTGTGCCTTCCCTCACATGCCATGACCACACTTCACAAACCAGCCTTCAGCCTTCTCACTCTTCCCAAGTTCTTTTCCATGTGTTTAGATCCGCCACTCCAAATACTCTTCTCTGCCCATTCTAACGCTGTCCATCCTAATTTTAATGGTTGCCTTAATTACGACTTCCTCTGCAGATTCTTCCACTTCCAACTTTGCCCATGTAAAAGTCACACTTACATATTTTCATACCGATGTCTTATCATAGTAGCATAGTGACATAGCCCTAATCCTGTCTTGGGAAGAAGGAAATGCTGGAAGGCTGATAAAATAACAATGGTCCACAGTTCCCAACCTTGAATAACTCCATCTTCTTCTCTGCATGCCTCCAGCATCTATTATCTGTTTCTTGTACATATAAGTAGCTTTATTTTAAATGGGTGCAATGAAGAAGACCAGGAACCTGGTAGCTCATAAGAAAAGAAACCTTTGTCAGAGAATGTTGATTTCCTTTGCCTCTGACATAGAGTGACATTAGTTTCTTAACCTCAAGGGAGTGGTTGTTTGCTTTCACAATATATTTACAAGTGCAGCATATAGCATTTAATCAATGTTTCCCGTTTTTATTCCTGTGAACCTAAACAGATTTCTAATAAGAGCCACGGTGGAGTCTGTGCATTCAATTAATGTTTCTCTAAAAATAGCTTCTTTGGTCAAATTCTAAGTTCCAGAGCAGTTACCATTAGATAGCTCTGCTCAGTCAAATTTTGTAACCACTTGTTGATCTCATAATCATTACGTTCTAGAATACTTACGATTAGACCAATATATTTGCTAAAATTAACTATATCCAAATTGGTATCAGTGGCATCCTTAGACATTTACCTTACTGCATCAGCAGTGTCTTAGACAGCTCACTTAACTAAGTTGGAATTCACAACAGAAAGGAAAATTAATTCAACTTTCAGTTTTCCAGTGTTGTAGAGCTCAAGTTAGGTTACGTAACTTTCAAAGATCACCCATTGGAGCAAAGAAACTATCAGACATATTTTGTCCAAAACAGCGACAGCATCCTTGAAAGGAAGGAAATGTGAAATTTCAAGAGACATGAAATTTCAAGAGAAAGTTTTTATTTTTCACAATATTCTTGCATCTTTCCTGGTCTTGAACACAATTTTTTCTGTCTTAAGTGCCCCATATTGAAAACAAATAGAATTGGTATATGTTAATATTTTTAAAGTATATTTTTATTATAATCAAAATCATCTACAGTGATATTCCTTGACCTATTATAGTGGTAATAAAATTTCTCCTAAGTTCTTGTTTTTCATTTTTCTTTGTTCCTCCTTCCCTTCCTTCCTTCCTTCTGTCCTTCTTCATTGGTTTTTCTTGTCTTTCTGAGACTATTTGATACATTAATTTTTATATGAATTTAAGAATAATTCTAATAGTGGGCTGTGCTTTTTCTCTAAAGGATAAAGTTTGAGTTTATTTTTCCCAGATTACTACTCTTCTGCTTGGCTTGGAGACCTTTGTGGCCCTTTTATAAAAAGGACATGTCATCAGTATGTTGTCTTACCAGACATTTATTGAGTGATGATTATTTGCCTCAAACTTTTCTTAGTGCTTAACATGCATTTTTATTCAACAAACTATGTGATAGACACTAATTATCCTGTATTACAGATGAAGAAATTAAGGCACAGAAAAGGGACATTACTTGCCTAGATAGATAGATAGATAGATAGATAGATAGATAGATAGATAAACACTTGCCCATACAGCTATCAAATAAATGTGGAATGACAACTCAAGTCTGTTTTATTAACTACTATACTCTGAGGTCCAAAGAATTTGTTTTGTAAGTTCATGCAAATTATAAATGATGAAGCCATTATACACACAAATACAGATAGTCAAATTGCAGAGCTTGTGTTTTCAGCTACCATAATACCTTGCTTCAGAGAAATAGTGCTTGCTGATATAGAATAGTACATGTAGGATTTTCTTGGAACTATATTCAGTGCCTAAAATTTCACTTTTTTTGTTATCACACCTGCACTTTTCAATATAGAAACCACAGGGCCTATTTATTTTATAACCAACCTTTATTTTGTATTTTGTGGTCAAGTTTTACACCTACTTTCATGTAAAATTATTCTTTTAATAAAATAACCTTTTTATTTTCCCCAATATTGAAAACATGGAGGGAAAAATCAAGAGACTAGAGCATGATACGTGGTATATTTTTCTATAAAAGATGTGATTGCAAACAATTAGATAAAACAGTAAAATTTTAAGAGAAGTCATTATTTTATTCCCTCGTAGTTTTTTGCTTTCTTTCTTCTTTTTTTAGAAAAAATAGCTGTGTTCTTGAGTGCAGATACTAGGACATTAATCAGTCACAGCTACAGAAGCTCAGATCAGGCAGTGTCCTTGGTGCTGACCTAGTCCAATCCCGCCCCCATGCATCTTGTTTTCCCTGTGATGCTTTCTCTGAGTCCTACCTAACCCAGTGAGATATGGCAGAGCAATGCAACAAGCCCAGAAGCCAGAAGGATTGGAAAGAAAATCCTAAAGTCTACTTCCTACTAACTTTGTTACCTTGAACAAACATGTTAACTTTTCTCAGGCTCCATTTCCTAATCTATAAAATGGGGATATTAATTCCTACCTACAGGTTTTGAAGAGCTAATGAGCACAATATCTGGCATATGGGTAAGCATTCAATTAACACTATGCTCTCTTCCCTTTCCTTCCTTCCACTTCATTTAGGTTCCATTTGGTATGCTATCTATATCAATGCTGTGTGCAGGCACATGTCCTTCCCTGACCCTCTGGGAATGTGAATCATTCCCTCATCTCTGTCCTCCAGCACTGCGTACCTAACTCCTCATGACACCGTACACTCAGAGTTATTTGTATGTCTCTTTTGCTGCTAGATTATGAGCTTCACTAAAAAGAAAGGCTAGCTATTTTTTAGTTACATCCTTATCATTTACCACAGTTCTTGGCACATGGTAACCAAAGGATAAATAACAGCTGAATAGAAATGAAATTATTTACTTTTCTGAGCCTTGGTTTCTTCATCATTAAAATGACTATAATTATCTGGCCCTTTAATCTCAAATGCTCAGTTACAGTAACACCTATATGGGCATTCTTATGAAAATATCCTTTTATCAGAGACACCATCCTTTGTCATCCTACCCAAGATAGATCTTCCCTCATGGTTAAGCTCTACTTGCTTACCCTCTTTATATGCCCACGTGACATCTGTTACTACCTGGAATTCTCTTTCTTTTGTTCATTGTTCGGTTACTTTCATTAGAATATAAAAATTAAAAGCATTGTCTTTCTTATTCATTTCTGAATTAGCAGCAACTTGGAGAGTGCTTGGCACATATAGACGCCTAAAATATTTGTTTAAAAAAGAGTGAATGGATAATTAAATGGAAGAGTTTCTTTGAAAGAAAAACAGAGACAAGATAAATAGCTTCTGTGACCTTCATTAAAAACCCATTTCTAGCTATGCAAATATGAAAATTTTAAGATGATTATTTTCTTGGCAGTGGGGTTTGTGCAAATCAACATGCTACCCCGTAAATCTTGCCTGTCCTCTTTCATCAAAATCTTTAAGAATGTTGCTGAATACTTAGACAGCTCAAGCCTACCAGGGTCACTCTTAAAAAGCTTATTAGCACAGTTTTGAAATCTTATGTTTTAAACTGTTTCTCCTTAGAAATGCATATTTATACAAACATATACTCCAATGTACACAGTTGGCTATTTCTTATTAATATGCATTTTTGAAAGTATAAGAATTTGGCTTTATTTAAGTCTTAGTCTTGCTTTTTTTTCTGACCTGATTGCCAATACTACTATTGGTGGATTAACAGCTATTTGAAGGTGAACTCAAGAAGAACATCAGATCAACCGCATGAGATGAGTTATGTGTTGTTACATAAAAGGCACACATAAGCTCACACGTACCCAATGGCAACATGTGTTCAAAATTAATCAGAAAGAAAAAGACAAAATGATTGAGTACTTATTAAATTTTAAATTAAATATTATTTTTAAGGTGTAGAGTTTACTGACCAGCTTTAAGTCTTTCCAAATAATGAATTTTGCATTTTCTTTCATTTTTTTCTTTTATTGCAGCCTACCACTTTCTTCCTAATGAAGAGTAGTTCAAATCACATATCTTTAATTGAGCTCTCTTTATTGATATGTCAGTCTAGCTGAACTTATCTTCAGCTAGGACCTCAATGCTGCTGGCCCTTTTCCTGGATTAGAGCCCTATCCAGATGGTTGCTATTACCTGAGACTGTTTTTAAAAGGTAGCAGTTACCATGTGGATGGAGATATTCCAGGGCTGTTCTCAGAGAACTACTCAGGCCATGTTCATTACCAAGGAATGAAAACACTAAGTTTCGCTTTATTTGTCCCACAGTAGATTGTAG
This sequence comes from Ursus americanus, assembly GCF_024610735.1. Taxonomy (NCBI): domain Eukaryota; kingdom Metazoa; phylum Chordata; class Mammalia; order Carnivora; family Ursidae; genus Ursus; species Ursus americanus. The sequence continues at coordinate 29,641,553 of NC_142152.1, read as the reverse complement.
AAAGTTGCTTTAGTCACAAAACATGCCCTACATAGCCACACCGTGGGGCCTCAGATTATGAACTGTGTAGTCCTACAGGTCCAGTACCAGGTGTGATAGTGAATACAGAGAATCACAGGTTGCTACTTAAGTGTTAGGGCGGAGGAGAAAGGAGGTCTGTCAAGCCCCACGAGAGATGTTACCTTTTATTGGATGGAGGTCCCAGATGTTTCATATAGTTTATCCTACTTCCTCTACTTTTTTTTCTGCTACTCCTACTATTACTGCTACTAATACTAACACCATCACCACAGCTCTGTGCATCCACATTGTATAAGATACTGTTTGGGGAAATTTACATGCACTCAGTAGCATATTAATTTCTCAAAATAATCAAGGTGGATATTATGCACAATTGATGGGTAAGGAAACTGAAAGTCAGTTACACAGCCAATGAAGTGTAGACATAGATCCAGGAGTTAAATCCAGTGAGCTTGCATCCAAAGACTGCTGCTCTCCCAATGTTCATCTTTACATTAATATAGAAGACCTAGCAGATACTGATCTGTTTGCTTTCTGACTTCTTAATTGTCTATAGCAGATAAAAGATCAATATTCTGAAATGAATATTTCAGTATCACATTTCCAGAAAATAATTTCCAGGATGGTTCTTTAGCTTTCCCATATTTATTACTATTCACGATTTTCTTTTATAGTGCATAATCTAAATCTCTGACTCCTCTGGGTGGGTGGGTGGGTGGGTTGGTGAGGGAAGAACAACAAAAAAAAAAAACCAACAAAACCAGCCAACAAGCAAAAACTGTAGACAAGAATGAAAAGTTTGATTGTGTTTTCTGAGTACCAATTGACAGGACTGAACAGGAGATTTTCGGTCTTTTCATGAGCAGAAGAGGGAAAGGGGGTCTCATATTCTCAAATGTACTCATGCCAGAAGGAATTCAAGGGATGCTTGTCAGCTTTGATCCACCCAAGCCCTGTGAATCTGACTAAGAACCACATAATCAAGTTCAAAGAGAATCAAGGAAAAGGAAACTCTAAGGGAGAAAAAAAAAATCTCAGGTTGTACCTTCGTGATAAATTGTTTTCAAATAAGTATAGAAATATCCTTAAAGTTAAAAGAGAAAGGACGAGAGGGAGGAACAAGGAAGGAAGGTAGGGTGGAAGGAAGGGAAGGAGGGAGTGAAGGAGGGAAGGAGGGATTTTACTGCCTTCAAGGTCCTTGGTAGATGATTCTAAAATGTACTATACATGCTTCTATTCATTACTTGTTAAGTTGGGAGGAAAAAAAATTAAACATTTTTCCGTAAAATACTTCCAGGCTAAAGCATTTGGTATCAAAGGCTAACAAGTTAATATAGGCAAAATTTCTAGGAAATAGTTTTAAAGTGCTAGAGGTGTGATAAGACAACCAGCAGGATATTCAGCAACCAACAAGAGATCCTTCACATTTTTGTAAAGAGACTGAATTATAGTCTCTAACTAACAAGGTTTCTGAGAGGTGACCCCCATGTGTCATGTCATTATTTGTTTGGAATTTCTAAGGTTGAAACCTGACATATTTCTCTCCTGGATGAGTTGAGGGAAGTTACCCTCATGGCAGTAATGCTTGTCCTTTGAAAGATTACCACTTCGTAAATGTGTTTTCTTACAGAGTGAGAATTTTAACAATCTTGATGTTTTTCTTTTATTTTGTATAATTTACCCTATTGGGGATTGAGTTCCTATGATGGGAAATTATTAAAGTTGATGAATCTACCTAGATCCTCAGGCTTCATCATGCACCTAGAGACACAATAATTTCATTGGAAAGGAGTACATAATAGAGATTTTCCCCCTTAGATTAGAAATATAATTTCCTTGATTTTCTACTAAATTTTATTCCCTTGTAACAAACATGTTAAGGTGTGAAGATGAAATAGAATAATGAAAAAAAATAATACGCTTCCAACTAAATTTATATTCCAATTAAAATTAAACCTTAAAAACTATGTCCTTGTTTTATTTCTGTTTAGGTGAGGATGCAGTTGCTAGGTGCACCTTAATGTTTTTAAGAACTTTATAAAGTTGACCCATTGTTGAGGATACTGTATCTTGGACTGGTTTTTGTATGCGTAATTGGGATTGGCGGAGTATTGAGGGTCAGCTAGTTGGATAGCCAGCTGTGTCCTCATCTAATACTACAAAAGCTAGATTCTTTCTTTTGAGTTGAAAGGAAACTTAGTTTAATCTTCTATTCCACTACTCTCCCATTGCAAGCATCCCTCTAAAACATGTATAAGAGGGACCTCAATAAATAGATTACTTAAAGAAATTAAGAAATCTCCCCCAAACGGAAGTGAGAAGGAAGGCGGACCCTGAGGCCTAGAACTCATTACTTTGTTGACTCTACTTACTGGATCACTTTATTTTAATTTCTACTTTTCTCTTCTTGGGGGCTACAGTTCATTGATGAAGATGGAGAGTCATGGGTGGGCTCTTCTGTCTTTGAAGTCAGTCATGAAGAAGCCATCACCTTTCTTCAGAATGTGAGGGACAGTGATCATTATTATTTTCCCATCTTTGTGGTTTCAGCAGAAATGTGAGACACAAGACCCTCAGCCCCAAGACCGATGGAGGTAAATGGTCTGTATATTGTGAGTTTTGTCTTATTGTTTCCCATTTTGAGCAGACTAAATTTTACTGCCAGCTTAGGTTCTGTTAACATATTTTTTCCCCTGTACAGAAAGCTATGAAATGGTTGGGAACAGATTAATTTATAGCAACCTTTTGAAAAGCAATGAGTGAAGAAGAAGGAAAATTTCTAAATGCAGAAAATAATGCTTTCCAGGCCATTGGTTAGGATTTTCCAATTTTCAGTTATCTCAGTTATTGTATAGAAAAGCAATGAGTGTGGGCACATTATAAGTAAGCTTTAGCGTATTTAATGGATCTGAAAGCCCCTTGAATTCCATGTATGCACTCTTCCATTAGTATTTTAAGATTCTAATTGTGTTTGCACAATGAGTCATTCTGTATCAGTGGCTGACAGTTGACAATCATGGTGGCGTGGAGGTGAACATTTTTTACCAATCAAATTAGGCTTTGTATATTTAATAATTGCTACATGAAAGACACTGACAAAAGTAATTTGATCACAACGTGGATTATTATAAAACATTTCCAGAGGCCATTAGAAGAAATACTGGGGATTTGCAATGCAATAGGTAAGCAGCAACAGGCTCAAAAGTCTACATTTTAAAGTTGACTGGAGAATTCCATATTCCCTTTAATGTAATATTTTTTAGATCTTTCTGTTCAACACGGATTCACTGAGATGCACGGTTGTATATACAGCAGAAAAAATTTCATTCTCTGTTTCCCCCATTATGTGGCACCATGGCTGGCTGGTGCACTTAATAACTTTCTGAAAGCATTTGAGTAGAACATTTAGGTAGTGAAATTTCCCCAAGTTCAACCTCATAAGATATGATGACATCTACCTTCAAAATACTTGTTTAAAATGTCACAATCAATTTCTCGATTATGTCAGTTTAAAATACAGAACTATACCAACCACAAATCCTGATGCTAGTAAGCAGACCATCAAACACAGTGTCAACAAACATTCAAAATAGGGATCCTAGAAATTACAAAGTGAATGTTGTCTCACAGGACCTTAAGGCAAATAAATCCAGAAGGAAAAAGAACAGCTTTACCTAATACTTCCCATGGGGAAAAAGATGAATGTTTCTAAATTCTAATAGAAATGACAAATATTTTAAAAACATGTTTTGACTAGACAGGTTCTGAGAGAGGGGGGACAATTGCAAACCAATCCTGAAAATTATGATATTTAAAGAGACAGGGCTAAAACGGAAATCAGGGTAATTTCAATCCATCAGACAATTGTAAATATTTCCTTCCATCTCTGGTATGCAGTTAATCTCACAGAGAAGAATATAAATAAATAGTTCTTGATTAAATCATGGCTAGACTTTTTTCCTGCTGGATTGAGTTCCTTGGGGGCAATGTCCATTACTTAGACTTTTTTTTTGGTCCCAACCCTTGGCAATAGAGAAAAGGGTATGTTCAGAAGCCAAAAGTCAGTGAAATGGGACTATCCGAGTTGTCTGTGCAGAAACAAACAAGGGAGGAAAGGGGAAAAGCTGGGACAATAGTTCCATTAAGATCCATTCCATTTGGGGCACCTGGGTGGCTCAGTTGGTTAAATATCTGTCTTTGGCTCAGGTCATGATCTCGGAATCCAGGAGTCCTGTGGTCCTGGAATGAAGCCAGGGGATCAGCTCCCTGCTCACCAGGGAGTCTGCTTCTCCCTCTCCTTCTGCCTCCCCCCCACCACCACCACCTTGTGTTCCCCCTTGCTTGTGCTCCCTCCCTGCTTGTGCTCTCATGTGCTCTCTTGCTCTGGCTCTCTCTCTCAAGTACATAAATAAAATCTTAAAAAAAAAAAAAAAAAGATCCAGGGGCGCCTGGGTGGCACAGCGGTTAAGCGTCTGCCTTCGGCTCAGGGCGTGATCCCGGCGTTATGGGATCGAGCCCCACGTCAGGCTCCTCCGCTATGAGCCTGCTTCTTCCTCTCCCACTCCCCCTGCTTGTGTTCCCTCTCTCGCTGGCTGTCTCTATCTCTGTCGAATAAATAAATAAAATCTTTAAAAAAAAAAAAAGATCCATACCATTCATAAAATAGACAATTGACAAATATGAGGCAGACAGAAAATGTTGCGCATATCTAGGTAAAAGGATATAAAATTAACATTTTAGCTGATCTAAGCTTTATGCTAACCAAGATAAAAAGAGATGATGGAGGATGTATCCAAGTATGGACAGTCATGAAACTCTTGGTTCCCTAAACTCTTTTATATGGTTGTACAGAAATAACACATACAAAGCCTATCCTGATGATATCTGATTCTAAACCCTTAGTATGTTCAGAGAAGAGATTTCCAAGCGCAGATGATAGGGCCGCCTGAGAGCACACATCTGATTTCCAACTTCATCTTCTGGTTTCTCCAATATACTGTTTGACCTAAATAGGATAATCTTAAAGTAGACATACACTCCTACACACACACACAAGCTTTACAAACAGTAAAGGTCTACGCAAGTGTTGCTGCTCTTACGATCATTATCATAGATACTCCATCTAATTATAGATGTGCTACAGATTAATGTAGAACACAGGGCGTGGAAATTAATTTGAGGCTGGTTTGCTAGAAATGTCTGTCGATTCAAATTGTGGGTAATATTGTGATTAATTTCTAAGGGAGGACTGTTTATTTTTCCAGCCGTGAGAAAACAGCAGCTTTGTGTGGATGCTTTTCCAAAGTGAAGGGAAGGCGGGTGAGATGAGAGACAGTAGAGAAATGGGGCATTGCATTATCTGTGTTTCTGCTTTTTATGAAATGTAAAGAGGTTAGGTATGCTGTGAAATTGAAGCAATCTTGTTCTGTCTGCAGTGCTAGTCTCCGAGAAGAATTATAGGGGGATTGTCCTAGTTTTAGTACAATTATGCCCGAGAAGCTGCATGGGCTCTACATCTTCATGCCTCCACTCTTGCTCTCCCTCCTGCCTATAATCCCATTTCTTCTCCCTCCCGCACTCCGCTCCCAGCTGATTGTCAGTGACCTAGTCATCTTGTACATCTTTGGATCAGATATGTACCCCACCAGAAAGCCTTTCCTGATTCCTCTATGGAAAATAAGTATTTGTATACTTGCACCCTTTTAGGAAAAAAAAAAAAAATTCATTGCCACTCCCTTTTTAAAATATTTTCCCGTATTATCAGACGTTTTATTTATCTGTGTGTGTATGTGTCTCCAATACCTAACAAAATGACTAGTAAGCATGTAGTCAAAGTTTATTCACTGACAAACTGTACAAGGAAAATAGTAAGAGCTCAGGTTCAAGTATACCTGACCGTATATCCCAGTTTAGACACTTAAATGTAGACGACCCACTCTTTAAATAGAGGATATAATATTTATTTTGGACTTATAGCAGACGTAAGTAAGGAAAGATACCCTCAATTGTGAATTGTGCCTTGCATATGTTCAAGTTCAAGGCATAGAAAATATTTCTGAAAAAAAAATTCTGTAGGTGTCATGTAACATTATGCAGCTCCAAGAAACAAAACAGGGTAAAATGTATCTACATATTAAAGGGTCCGTTTATATTATTCTAGGTTCCTGTAAAGGGCATTTATTCTTATATAACCTTGAAAAAAATCTATCCCGAGTCTTTTCATCATTAGTGTGATTTAGTGAGACAATTACTGAGTTAATTTTCCATAATGACAGGGAAAAAAAATCCCACTGTTATCTGTGTTTTTTTTTTTTTTTCCTAATTTACTTTAGAAAATACAACAAAGCATAACTCTCCAGCTTGTTTATCCAGGGCTTGGTTGAACTGAATTTAATTGGAAAGTAGGAAAAGAGTAAGAGAGTAGACTTTGCTTTGAACACAGTCATCACTATGGAGTGAGGCCTGAAATGGAAGGTTCTAATATGTAGTCATTATGACTGACACTGATTCTAAGGGCTTTTCACATCGTAACTCATTCAGCCCTAACAAAACCTCCAAGCAGCAGATGTTATAATTATTCCTATTGTTTTAAATTAGGAAATGGAGACAAACTTGGCTGAGGGAAATAGTAGAGCTGGAACTTGAACATAGGGGGTCACTAGGACAAACTGCTTCTAAATTATCATCATACAAGTTAAAAAAATGATAATTTCACTAAAATGCACATTTCTAGAAATAGCAATTAGTAACAAAATAAATAAATAGCAAATCTCTTTAGAACAATACCCATGGTAATACACATCTAAGAAAAAAAGGCCGTCTAAGGCCATCTAAGAAAAAAAGGAAAGAAAGAAAGAAAGAAAGAAAGAAAGAAAGAAAGAAAGAAAGAAAGAAAGAAAGAAAGAAAGAAAGAAAGAAAGAAAGAAAGAAAGAAAGAAAGAAAGAAAGAAAATAATTTGGGCTCAGATGGGTTTGTAGTCCTCAGTTCTTTTAAATGCCAATGGAATAATAATTTTCATATAATTTAAATATTTTAGAAAACATTAGAAAAGTTTGATAAATAACTCAGGTACTTAAATGAACTGAACATTGTCCTCATAGAAACTTAGACAAGGTAACAGAAAGACACAAACACATACATATACACACAAACCACATACTCTGCATAGACTACCTTTTATACACAAATCTATAAGACTCCATTCTCTCTGAATTGTGATGCAGGAGTTCTAAATAAAAGACTAGCAAGCAGATTTTAAAAAAACATATTAAGTTAATAATACAAGAAGTTTATATGCCAATAAAACAGGTATGAATTTGCCATTCAATACTCAGGAGCAACAATTATCTCACTTCTTCATTTTTCTAAATGAAATTAAAGATGGTTCCATGTTCCACTCAGTCATAACCCACCCCCCTCTACACACACACACACACACACACACGCACACACACACACATAGCCCAATGTCGAAGTGTCACATAGAGAGTCTAGTAATGACATGTTCTAAGAGCAGGAATGGTTACAATCCTTCTGTCCTAGTGGTCTCCATTTTTTCTTTTGCATTTTCTCTTTTAAAGCACACTAGCTAGTCCTGGACTTCTAAAAGGTGATGCTCCAGGCAACTCAGACCTACCCACCTCATGCTCAGCCCCACAAACCGACATTCACAGTACCCCACCCCAGCCCTCAAAATCCTGATGCTTAGGGAACCATGTACTTCTTGTGTCTCTGCTTCTGTGTCTGCCAAGGCCCTTGTGTGGCAAGCAGAATTGCACCCCTGCCCTTCTCTTCTTCCTCTGTGCACTACCCACAGACTGCCCTGTTGCCCTGTTCCTATCTGATAGCAGCCCTTCTCATGTTTTATCAATAGATCCACTCTGGTCTTACTCCTTGATGATTCTCAACACCAAAGTAACACCTGTGCAGGTATTTTCTGTAACTCTGCCCCAAAAAAGAAATTTGGGGGCTGGTGTGGGTTGGGGCAGGAGATATGGAAAATGACTGTGTCTTAGAGCCCTAAACTTGTTCTGCCTTCCAGAAGGGAGAGAGAAAAGGGATAATATCCTTTTAAGTCTTTCTCCCTACAACAGCAAGAACACTCAAAAATTAATAGTAGATTCTCCTAACACAGCAGGAATAGAGAGATTGTTTAATATTATTAAAGCCATTAATACAGTATATGACATCGATATGTCAAATATATAATAACCATATGATTATTTAAATAGGTGTTGAATGAAAAAAACCTTAATAATCTAACACCTATTTGTGTGAAAGACTTAAAAAAAAACCTTAGAATTAAAAATAAGAAAACCATCTTAAATTAGAATCCAACCAGCATTAGTGGTAGAATACTGCAGATAATCCTGCTTAATAATAGTAACTGTTTGAAAAAAAGGGTAAAATGTTTAATAGGCTAGAATGTATAAGAAACCACCTTATGCCAGTTAGAATGGCAAAAATTGACAAGGCAAGAAACAACAAATGTTGGAGAGGATGTGGAGAAAGGGGATCCCTTTTACACTGTTGGTGGGAATTCAAGTTGGTACAGTCACTTTGGAAAACAGTGTGGAGGTCCCTTAAAAAGTTAAAAATAGAGCTCCCCTATGATCCAGCAATTGCACTACTGGGTATTTACCCCAAAGATACAGATGTAGTGAAGAGAAGGGTCATATGCACCCGATGTTCATAGCAGCATTGTCCACAATAGCTAAATTGTGGAAGGAGCCGAGATGCCCTTCAACAGACAAATGAATTAAGAAGATGTGGTCCATATATACAATGAAATATTACTCAGCCATCAGAAAGAACGATTACCCAACATTTGCAGCAACATGGATGGGACTGGAGGAGATTATGCTAAGTGAAATAAGTCAAGCAGAGAAAGACAATTATCATATGGTTTCGCTCATTTATGGAACATAAGAAATAGCAGGGAGATTGGTAGGAGAAGGAAGGGAAGAATGAAGGGGGAGTAAACAGAAGGGGGAATGAACCACAAGAGACTATGGGCTCTGGGAAACAAACTGAGGACTTCAGAGGGGAGGGGAATGGGGGAATGGGATAGGCTGGTGATGGGTAGTAAGGAGGGCACATATTGCATGGACCACTGGGTGTTATATGCAAATAATGAATCATAGAACACTACATCAAAAACTAAGGATGTACTGTATGGTGACTAACCTAACATAATAGAAAATTAATGAAAAAAAAAAATAAATCCACTGCAATCTGGAAAAAAAAAATCCGTGTAGGGACTGGTAATGGCATTGTTTTTCTGAGTTGCCATACACATAAACAGGCAATGCAGTGGCTTTAAATCCAGAGACAAGTCTTCCTACTTGAAAATATAACACCCCAGTAATTCCCTCTTGATGGACATGTGACATGTGCAGTCACACAAGGTCCTGAGCTAAGAGAGGCCTGTGCCTGTTTTAACGTTCTGCTGACACCATCTTGAAATTCTTGATAAATTTTGAACAAGTGGCCCCACATTTTATGCTTTGCATTGAGCCCACAAGTTATGTAACATGTCCTGAACTCCAGCCTGACAACAGAGATCCAAAAAACTTTGATGGTCTTTCCTGCTTAGCAGGTGGACTGGAGATCCATGTCCAGGGTGGAGAGCTCTAACAGAAATTCCTGAAATCTGGATGCAGCTTTCATTGGACAGTGGTTCAGGAATGACACTTTTAAACGCCAAGGCAGAGAGTCTAGGGTCATTATTATTAGACCTGGTGTCAAGCTACAAGATCTCAGCAGAGAGTGGAAAATAAAGCTAATTTAAAAATTCTAGAACAATTCAAGTTGGAAGTAAAATTGTCTTAGAAAATGTCATGACTTTGTAAGTATAAAACAATGGATGAAATAACCAAGAAACATGGAGTTGGGTAGATAAATATGAAAACGTTCTTTATGGAAAAAAATCATGCAAATAAGTATAAAACATTGTACGGGTATCACATACAAGCACATGCAGATGGCAAAAATGTCAGCAGTGGTAATATGTATCTATGTGTATTTTTTAATCATGTATATTTTCAATCACATATTTTTATCACAGTAAATGCCACTTCTACAAATACTCTGTTGTATAGATCATGGATTTGGGAATCAGTTCAACAGAGTGCAATTCCAGTTCCACCAATTTGTAGCTGTGGGACTTTAATCAAGGTATTCCATTTATTTGTACCTCAACATGCTTATCTGTAAAAGAGGGGAAACTTTTATTCCTTCATATGATAGCTATTGTGGAGATCAAACAAGATTATAGATGCAACATATTTGTCATAGTGACATAGCGAGCTCCTGAAAAATGTTACCTGCTGTACCAATTCTATTGTTGCTATTGTTGTTGCCATTATGACTTTCCTAAGAAAATGATTGGTTAGGTGATGAGAGATGCATTTCAAATATGTAATTGAAGAATTTTTCATATTTTTTTCTGAAAGAAATATGCTCTATGTCTTCTAAAAAGGATTTAGTTAAATGTATTATGACATATATAAATCCTGGGAAATATTACAGTACTGAAAATTATCTTTTTTTTTTTTTAAGATTTTATTTATTTATTCAACAGAGATAGAGACAGCCAGCGAGAGAGGGAACACAAGCAGGGGGAGTGGGAGAGGAAGAAGCAGGCTCATAGCGGAGGAGCCCGATGTGGGGCTCGATCCCACAACGCCAGGATCACGCCCTGAGCCGAAGGCAGACGCTTTACCGCTGTGCCACCCAGGCGCCCCATGAAAATTATCTTTAAACAATATATGAGTCAAATAGACACAAGTAGCCTCATTACCATATATATATGTGGTAGATACATATACATATATATATATATATATATATATATATAATATATAATCTATCACAATCTCTCTATATTTTAAATAAGCATAGAACAAGAGGTAAGAAGTTTTTCAGTAAATTATCAAAGATAATTTCTCCTGCTGGTGAGATATATGATTTTTATTTTATTATTTTTACTCTCTGCTTTTTAAAAACTTCCAACAGTGAGCTTGAAAAAGTTGTAACTGAAAATAAAACATTTTTGAAATAGCATCCCTCGTTGTGAGAATGTGTGTGCTCACACACACACACACAATACAATTCTAGATGTATTTAAAAAAAACATACTCATATGAAGATGATATTCAGAGATTATTGAAACTAAGATTATCAGAAACAATGAGTAGTCCTAATAAAACTTTAAAAATATTCCCCTCACAAGAAAATATAATTATGAGAAGTTAAAAGTATTGCCTATTCTATTTAAACTCAGTAGAGCACATAGTAAATGCATTTAATTGCTCCAACAATAAGACACAGTTTTGAGAAATGATTACTGATTTAAAAGCAAGATCCTGCATTGTGTTTAGTTTGAAATGCTGCTAGTTTTTTTTCATCAGAGACATGCCTTGACCTTAAAATATATATATTAGTTATTATTAAAATGTGGAAAGTGAAACAATCACACAGATGGTGAAGCATTGGAAGATCATTCAAAGTGGAAAAAAACTATGAGCGGAGGTAGCCAACTGTTGATGAGGTCAAAAGTAGTGATGTGAAAAAGAAAAATGTGTGAGTTTACTGAGAATTTTGTTTCCTACAGAAAAATTTCCATGTTTCCTGTTTTTGTTTTCTTTTCTTTCTTTTTTTTTTTTTTAAGATTTTATTTATTTATTTGACAGAGACAGAGAGAGCCAGTGAGAGAGGGAACACAAACAGGGGGAGTGGGAGAGGAAGAAGCAGGCTCCCAGCAGAGAAGCCTGATGTGGGGCTCGATCCCATAACGCCAGGATCATGCCCTGAGCCAAAGGCAGACACTTAACAACTGAGCCACCCAGGCGCCCCCGTTTTTGTTTTCTATATCAAAAGTGATGGGAGAGCCAGGGTGGTTTTCTGTCCTAGAGCTTTGCTGCGAAGTCCGTTACTAATTTAAATTCTGGTCTACAAGTCATTATCTCTGTAACTTTAGGCATATTATGTAAACTTATATTGCCTTGTCTCGGTTTAAATTTTTCTTTTTATTAAAGATGCAATTTTTGTAGAGCCATTTTAGATTTAGAACAAAATCGAGAGAATGGCACAGAGATTTATCACATAACCCCTGCCACCATACATGCATAAGCCCCCTCATTACCAATGCCAGCCACCAAGATGATGTCTTTGTTACCAAGGACAAACCTACGTTGACACGTCATAATCACTCAAAGTCCATAGTTTCCTTTAGGGTTCACTGCTGGTGTTGTACATTCTTTGGATTTAGACAAAAGTATAATGACATATATCCATCATTATGATATCATATAGAATATTCTCACTGCCCTAAAAATCCTCTCTGCTCTACCTGTTCATCCTGCCAGCCCCTCAGTCCTGACCCCACTGATTTCTTACTGTTACCACAGGTTTTATCTTCTCCAGAATGTCATATAGTTGAAATCATACAGTATGTCATCTTTTCAGATGGACTTCTTTTCCTTAGTAATAATATGCATCTAAGTTTCCTCCATGTCTTTTCATGAATTAATAACTCACTTTTTCTTTTACTGCTAAATAATATTAGATTGTCTGTATGTGCCACGGCTTATTGATCCATTCACCTACTGAAGAACATCTTGGTTGCTTCCAAGTTTTGGCAATTCTGAATAAAGGTCTTATAAACATCTATGTGCAGGATTTTGTGTAAACATCAAGGAGCATGACTGTTAGATCAAATCGTAAGAATGTGTTTAGTTTCGTAAGAGACTACCAAATTGTCTTCCAAATTGACGGAATCATTTTTTATTGCAACCAGCAACAAATGAGAGTTCCTGTTGCTTCACATCTTTGTCAGCATTTGACGTTGTCAGTGTTGAAGATTTTGGCCATTGTGATAGATGTGCAATGTTATCTCATTATTGTGTTAATTTGCATTTCCCTAATGACATATGATCACCTTCCTTCTTAAACTTTAAAATAAACACATGAAATTTATTTCACTTGGCTAAAATAACAATTTAAATGATATGTTGTATGTAAAACACTTAACACAATACCTTTTGCCATGGTGATTAAGGGTGCTATTGATGATGTTGGAGATTGTGATGATAGAAGAAATGAGAAAAGGATTATCTATTAAATGTGAACTACAGCAATGATCTCAAAGTATTCATTACTTCAGTCAGACATCCTTTTTTTGAAGATTTTATTTATTTATTTATTTGACAGGCAGAGAAAGCACAAGGAGGGGGAGCGCCAGAGGGAGAGGGAGAAGCAGGCTCCCCACTAAGCAGGGATCCCAATGGGGGGTTGTACCCCAGGACCCCAGGACCCCAGGACCCCAGGATCATGACCTGAGCCAAAGGCCAATGTTTCATCAACTGAGCCACCCAGGTGCCCACTTCAGTCAGAAATCCTATCATTTTTCTTACTAAGCATTAATTATCCTTCATAATTTTAAATAAATACATATGTATGACAGCAATGGCGTATAAAATGTAACTATCAGCTAAAAGAAACAATGATAGCATTAGTTGCAAAGTTCTGGTTATGTTAATTCTTAGAAAACCAAGTGCACTGATAGCATTGCAATGATGACAGTGCAATTTTCTCCATTCACTCTGACATCTCTATTGCAGTCTTGTGGCAACCACTTTTCAGGACCTTTCAGTGTTAGGATTTAAATTTGTGTCAGCGATGGCAAATTGACTACTCTGGAAAGATCAAGCAGAGAATACAATCTGGCTCTTTGTAACAATTTTATAAATGCTAGTTGGGAACAGTGTATTTCTTGGACTTTTCCATTCTGGTCATTAACAAGACCATGATCTCAATTATAACAAAGACATAATCGTAACAAATTAAAGAGTGTCTCACGACAATGGTCACTGTGCAAAAGTAGGTCACATTTTTGCAGCCACGACTGACCCACTAAAATATAATTTATTATGGCACCTGGGTGGTTCAGTCGGTTGTATGTCTGACTCTTGATTTTTGGCTCGGGTCATGATCTCGAGGTTGTGAGATGGAGCCCCACTTTGGGCTCTGTGCTCAGTGGGGGGTCTGACTTTCTCCCTCTCTTTCCCTCTGCCCTTTCCCCTGCTCATTCTATCTCTCTCTCTCTGAAATAGATAAATCTTTAAAAATAAATAATTTATTTATTGCAATTGGCATAATAAAAATGTAACTTAGATATCACTTTCAGAAAATAAAACCCCTTTCTTTGAAAACCCTTGTTCTTTGATTAAGAGAATCCAGGCATTCTTGGAAGATATCAAAAGGTCATACAACAATAATAAAAGTGCATTTTGCATTGCATGCTCCAATTTATCATTATAAAAAGAGGAAAATGAGGGTTGATGAGAAATAGAAGCTCGTACAAGGATGCACTCTGTGCTTTTTCATGGAGAACCGGCAATTTCACTTTTTCTAGATTTATTCCCAAGTAGAACATTTCCTTTTCACGCCTTCTATATTATATGCTTTGTGAGCTTTTGGAATTCTGTAACAACCAGTCATAAAACTTACAAGACCAGATGCATTCTGATATACTGTACTCTCTTATGTTAAATAAGAATGACCATTACTCATATCAGTTTTATCAACCTTTGATGTGCAGGAGATTCACAGTCTGGAGAACCGAGAAACCTTCTGAAATCTGACATGTGTCCAAAGCACAACTGAGACCTCGTACAGCTCATTGTTATCCACAGATTCATCTAATCAAGGCCAAATTGTGTCATTTAACCCACAACAACCAGATTTTTGTAAAAGTTTTTATGACAGAGCTCTATGTTGAAGATAATATAATCTCACTCTGAGAGGATATATTCCTGTTTTCAAAGCTACTATTGTCAAAATTTTTGGAAAAGTATATCATTAATAAAGTGGATCACAATATGGCAAAAACTTTATTTTTCTCTTACATTACTTTCCAGGAAGGCAGAATGGAAGGTCAATAATAGGATCTATTTTAAATATTTGTCTAATTTCTGGATCCCAATTTATAAATTTACCTAAATACACTATCCAGTTACCAAAATGAAATAATTTTATCTGTATACACATATATAGAAAGACGACACTAGATTGTTAAGAGTAAAAAAGCAAGTGGCAAAACACCAATATTTGTGACCTGTGTGTGTGTATAGAAGTATAGAAAAGAATTGCAATGATACTGCAAATTGTCAATCCAAAATATGTGTCTTTAGAGAATTAATTTAGGATTGGAGAATAGACACATTTAATCTTCTATTTTATACACTTTAGTATACATCATGGAATTTTAGATGAACATATGTTTCTTTTTAAATAAAAAATAAATAGTAAAACAATTAAGCTAACACCTAATTACTGTTATTATTTTTAGGCTCTGCCTCATATGATGTGAAGACTACAAGAATTTTTACTTTTTCAACCAAGGAGAATAGAAGATAGTAGCTTTTATCTTGTTTTTCACATAGAGGTTCTAAAGAAGTATTTCCAAAATTGAATGATTAATGACCAGGGTAATGGAATATTTAGCAGGAATTAAGATTCATGCAGAGAAAACATTTGAAAGGACTACTGTGAAGAGTAAAGCTTGAATTGCACAAAATACGTAATATAAAATGGCAGGGGGCAGAGGAATTAGAAGTGACCGGACAGGAGACCACAGCTACAGGGGACATAAACACCGGGCTCTGTTTTAGGTGTTTTAACATCCTTTTCCATCATTAAAAGAATTGTTGAGCATCAGTCAAGGCAAATTGAAGACTTACAAGTTTGATTTTGTAATGAAGCAGGTTGGAAGATTACTGCATACTGCTCTAACAGTATTCATCAGACTAGGCACAAGCAAGAGGAAAAGACATGGAGGGGCTGGTCTGGGTTAACATACTTATGCGAAACAGGACAGAGATGCAAAAGCTTTGCTTGATGGTAGGAG
This sequence comes from Ursus americanus, assembly GCF_024610735.1. Lineage (NCBI taxonomy): Eukaryota > Metazoa > Chordata > Mammalia > Carnivora > Ursidae > Ursus > Ursus americanus. The sequence continues at coordinate 29,625,621 of NC_142152.1, read as the reverse complement.
AAGCCTAGAACTTTCAGGGGCCATTGACCTCAGAGAAACATCCGCAGGATTCGACTGCACATAGAAGGGAATGAGAAAGATCATAGGCAGAACAGTTAGAGTTAGGGAGAAGAGGACAAAAAAATGAACTTGTTTATTGAGAAATATTTGCCATGGATCAGCCTTGACTGGAGGTACTGGCCAAGAAGTGTGTAAGCAGCAAAGCAGATGATGGTTTCAAAAAAAAAATAAATAAATAAAGTCAAATTGAGGTTATCTGAAAGTTTATTCATGAGAAGAAATCACAGTGACGTTAAAGGATAGTAACAGGACATTATAAATAAGGGGATAGTTTCAAAGCATTCTGGAACAAATCCATGCGTGTGGCAGTAGAAAAGGGTAATGTCTTTGGCAAGTGGTGGTAGGGTATACAGCTCTCATCTGATAAAGAGAGAGGTGTGGAGCCTAATAGGAATGTGGCACAAGTGAGAAGATCTCTAATGATCTACGACATGATATGTGTCTTGAGTTAGTGAACAGGGTAGCATAAATATTAATTTTCTCAATCTTTGTCTTTTAATTTTATTGATTTCTGCTCTTATATCAAGGATTTTTCTCCCTTACATTGGGCTTACTTAGCTCTTCTTTCACTAGCTACTTCTGATGATAATTAGGTCATTGATTTTAGACCTTTACATTTGTTTTCAAATATAAACATTTAAACCTATAAATTTAGGGGCATCACAAAATTTTTGGTATATTTTACTTGTTCTATTATTCAAGATGAAATGCTTCCCTTTTTTCCTTTCCTTTCCTTTTTTTTAAGTAAGCTCCAGTCCAGCATGGAGCCCCACATGGGGCTTGAACTCACAACCATGAGAATAAGACTTGAGCTGAGATCAAGAGTTGGATGCTCAACTGACTGAGCCACCCAAGCACCTCAAGATGAATTTTTTTCTATTTTTCCTTACAATAACTTTAAATCATGCATTATTGGAAAGTGTCCCTATTTTATTGATTTATTTTAAATTTTTTTTGGAGAATGTCTTTTTTTTTAATGTTCAAGTATTTAAGGATTTTCTAGTTATCCTTCTGTTATTTATTCATATTTTAATGGGCTTCCCACAAGCAATAGGTGTGTTAGTAGGATGAAAACTTCAATGCAGTGGTGGTGGAGGGAGCTGTCATAAGGAGGATGTATAAGAAGGTTTGGGTGGAGAGATTGAGACCTTGGGTAAATATTGAGACAGACGGGGGTGGGGAGAATAGTGTTGTCTTCAATGATAGGATTCTGTTTTCTTTTTTTTTTTTTTTTTTTCGGGGGGGTGGTGATAGGATTCTGTTTTCTGATCAGTTAAAACTTGTCAGGCTTAGGACTGATACAGGAGCTCTAACTGGCCATTAGACCATGTAATTCTTAGGCCATGCCCAAGAGGGGAATGAAAGTATTGTTTGAGCTCATGCTGAAGTTCTAAGTTCTATTTGTATCCCAAGTTTCCCAGGTAAGTTAGTATTTACAAACCACTCCACAAGAATGCCATTTTCTGATGTATTAGGGGCAAGAGTTTCTGAGCAAATTTTTTGTTTACCTCACAAAATTTTCATTTTTTCAACAGGTAAAGACCAAAGATAGAGTGATATGATCATTGTTTATGTCTGAAAATTAGACAATGTCTGCATAAGTCCTATGACTCCTTTGGAACATCCCTGGCTTTCTTTGAAACCAGACTTAAATACATACCCATTTTTTAAATTATGTTTATATGTTTGTGTCACAGGTATCTCTGGGGGGAGGAAGCAGACTTGCCTCAAATTCTTCTTACTCCTGGCCTGAAATGAAACTCTTTCCTAACATTCAGAAGAAAATGTCATCTTTTCCCAAAAAGGCCAACAGATTCATACACCCAAAGTTCCAGATAAAGTGTGTTAAGTTGACTGATCATAAACTTCAAGAATTAGGGTTATACAAACTTTCACTTTTAACATTTTTTCCTCATTCATGTTTGTCCTCCCCAAACATGAACACACAGACGTTTTCTCCCTCTCTCTTTGTCTAAGGCTTTTGGTGTCTGTATGTCCAATTTTTTTTTTTTTTAAAGATTTTATTTATTTATTTAACAGAGACAGCCAGCGAGAGAGGAAACACAAGCAGGGGCATTGGGAGAGAAAGAAGCAGGCTCCTAGCGGAGGAGCCTGATGTGGGGCTGGATCCCAGAATGCTGGGATCACGCCCTGAGCTGAAGGCAGACGCTTAAGGACTACACCACCCAGGCGCCCCCGTATGTCCAATTTTAATCTATGATTTTTATCCACATTTGCACAGCGGATACTGCTGCACATTGCTCTTTCTCTGGAATTCAACTCCGGAAGCCCTCTAGTCACAGCTAACAGCCCTCCCCAATTCCTGCCCAAGCCTGTGTGTTACCTAAACCGCCTCACCCAGGAAACCACAGGTGTGAGAGATGAGGTGTCTTTGCTGTTTGATGGTTGTATTTTTTTCTCTCTATTTCTAGAGCTCTTACATTTGAGTACTTCATGGCTATAACCCAGCAGGAACCCATAAACACCAACATAGAGCATTTAAATCAATCTGAGAGAACAAGGCTCCCAACTGTAACTTTTTTAAACTTAAAATATATTGGTAAAGGCTACAAGAAATCCATTGCCTTCCCTGTATACTTTTATGAGTGTCACAGAAGTTAAGTGTCTCCTGACTCGGCTGGTGGGTAAATCCTCCAGGGCAGTGCCAAAATCTCGTAAAGCAGCAGATGGCAGATGCAACAGACAATTGCATACAATGAGGGATCCAGGCTGGTTCCCTAACCTTTCATCACCAGAAATTACTCCCATTGTTTAACTCTGCATCTGCAGCCTATTTACATGGGAGAATTGACTCACTGAATGTTTATGATGTGTTGAGCTGGAGCGAGACACAAGCTGCTCAGATTTTTCTCAGATGACCATTCCAACTACTGCGCAAAGGTCATTGCTTTTAGGTTGTGGTGGTGTTATTGTTATTATTTTTTGGTTGTTATTCCCTAATGCACTTTGAAATCTGACTCTTCAGATTTGAACCCCTAAATGTGAAGTCATTTTATCTAACTTCCTCTGAACTTGTGATCTTACAGCTGTTGGGTAAATCCGCTGCAGCCTGTATCACAATAATCACAGCGTATCCTGAAAGCTTGTGCTCAATTTCATTCTTCCTGTATGAAATATAACAAGGACCTTAACCACCAAGTGAATTCTATGGTGCTACCCTGGGAAAAGTTCTCACTGGAAGCCCATATCTGGCAGGGGAATCAGGCACTTGGAGAAAGAGATTGAGTGTCTCCATTCTGGACTTTGCCACTGACCTCCTCAGGCAAGTCACTTAAATTTCTTCCCCCCAGCTTCCTTTTTGTGAAACGAAAGCATAATTATTTATTATTTTTGTCACAGGCTGAGGACAAGTGAAGTGCATTCATTTCACCAAATGAGCTGGCAATACCAAGTTCGCTCTGGTGGGGATATGTTTTATTATGCTATGTGCATTGAGTTAAACCAGGAAATAATCTAGCAGGGTTTAGATGAATGGGAAAATGCAATGGTAGAGAAATAGGCATTTTTTTAAACTAAGTGATTCCCTGGGCCTATCCTTTTGACAACGTCTAAATCCCTAGGACCTTTGGTAGTCACCCACTAGAACAATAATGGAGATCAAGGCCTCATATACAAGGATTTTGAATAAGAGATTGAAAGAGTCTAACAAGTTAATGACTTTGCATATGTAGATAGAAACCTTCATTACATAGAAATAATCCCCCATGTTTTGTTTTTTTCTTAATATTTAAAAAAGTATACAAATTGGTGTTACAGGCTAATAAATTATCACAAAGTGAACAAACCCTTGAATCAATATGCAAGTCAATAATAGAAATTACCAACACCCTTTAAAAGGTCCTCTTGTGTAATATCATAATCAATACCAATACCTTTATTCTACCCCAACATAAATGATGAAAAAATAGTATCTTATAGTATGCACTTTTTGTGTATTACTTTGCTCCGTGTTTCTGGTATTCACCCATTTTATTCCATATAGCAATAATTTTTTCGTTGTTATTTGGATTCCCATTAAATAAATGTATGAAAAGAATAAATGTATGAAAATTGATGTAACCTTATTACTTTTCATAGTCATTTACTTTTTTTTTTAATTTTGAGCACTACAATAAATAACTGTTATGTATCATTTTAAACATATCTTTGGGTACACATGTATATGCATTGCTATTAGGTACCTATATAATTATTGTGCTGGGTCATAATATATATGTATATTTAACTTCAGTAGATACTATCAAATAGATTTCTTAAGAAGTACCAATTTACATTCCTATCAACCATGTATAAGTATTACAGTTTCTCTCATTTTTACCAATATTTATTTTTTTATTGTTGTGGTAGTAAGAACGCTTAACACAAGATCTCCCCTCTTAATACATTTCTAAGTGCACAGTATAGTATTGTTAACTATAAGCACAATATTATACAACCGCTCTCTAAAACTTATTCATCTTGTATAACTGAAATTTTAAACAGTAACTCCCCATTTCTCTCTGCTGGCAGACCCTGGCAATCAGCATTCCACTCTCTATTTCTGTTAGTTTGACTATTTTATATATTTCAAATAAATGAGGTCATGTAGTATTTCTCCGTGACTGGCTTATTTTACTTGGCATAATGTCCTCTGGGTTCATCTATATTGTTAAAAATGGCAGAATTTCCTTCTTTTTTGAGATTGAATAATATTCCATTGTATATAAACACCACATTTTCTTTATCCATTCATCCATAGATGGACATTTGGGTTGTTTCCATATCTTGACTGTAGAGGTTAATTTTGCAATGAACATAGAAATGCAGATGTCTCTTTGAGATCCTGATTTCAATTCTTATGAATATATGCCAAGAATTGGGATAGCTAGAATATATGGTAATTCTGTGTTTAATTTTTTGATGATCTGCCATACTGTTTTCCATACCTACTGTGCCAATTTACATTCCTACCAACAATGCTCAAGGATTCTAATTTCTCCATATCCTTGCCAACATTTTTTATCTTTTATTCTTTTGATAATAGCCATCCTAACTGGTGTGAGGTGGTATCTCATTATGACTTCATCATTTCCCATCACTAAGGGCTAATTTATGCCTCTGTTTTCATAACACATGTTTTTTCTATAATATTAATTTCTCTCTAATATTGACTAGTTCCTTCTTTGTCTCTCTCTCTCTCTCTTTTTTTTTTTTTTTTTGGATTTATAGTAATGTGTTTTTCTAGCTCCTTGAAATGGATTCTTGACTTTCAGTCTTTCTTTATTGATTTTACATAAGCATTTAAGACCATGAATTTTCATCTAAGGAAATTTTGAAATGATGCATATGAAGTTTGAAATACTGCTTTATTTTCACTATAAAAAGTAAAAATATTTTGTTTGACAATTCAGTTTTTTAAAAAGACTTGAATTTGTTAGAGTTATTTTAGGTTCAAACAAAATTGAGAGGAAGGTAGAGATTTCCCTTATGTCCCCACCCCCACAAATGCATACCCTCTATTATCAACAAGACTCATCAGGACAGTATACTTATTACCAAGGATGAACCTACACTGATCAATTGTAATCACTCTGCCAAAACCTCTGCTTAGGTCCGAGTCTGCTAGCTGCCATTTTTAAATCAGCAAACGCTTCTAGGACTCATTACTATGGGTTTCCTCTCCCTTTACTCAATCTCAGAGCATCTTTTCAAAGTATTGGTAGCTTTCTGTTGATTTCAAAGTAATTTTAAGCATTTTTCCAATGTTCATAGTTTTCAAGGAAAAGACTAATACAAAATAAGCCAGTTTCTTATTTCCAGAAGAAGGAATTAATGCTTTTAGATTAAAACAAGAAATTGTTTGGGCGCCTGGGTGTCTCAATCAGTTAAGCATCTGCCTTCAACTCAGGTCATGAGCTCAGGGTCCTGGGATGGAGCCCCACATCGGGCTCCCTGCTCAGCAGGGGGTCAGATTCTCCCACAGCCCCTCTCTCTCAGCTCGTGTGCTCACACTTTCTCTCTCAAAAATAAATAAATAAAATCTTTAAAAAACTTGTTTACTCAATCACTTTAATCAAAGTGGTTAAAGCAGTTGATGATAGTCAATAATAAATGGGGGAAAAACCCAATTTGTATAGTATTTCCTTTCCAGATTAAGAAAATAAAAATAGAGAATTCTTTCTTTCTTCTTTTTTTTTTTTTAATCTACAAAACAAACAAACAGACAAAAAAACTTTTGGAGATAGAAACTTCTTCACTCCCCACACTAGAACAGTCTCTAAAGTCAGTATCTTCCACTCAACTTTAAAACAAAGAGAGAAATGACATTTCTAGTTTCTTTATGGGTTGACTTTTCTCTCTGGAAATGTCAGTCCTAATCCTTGGTACCTGTGGATATGATCTTATTTGGAATAAGATCTTACAGATGTAACTAAGTAATGATAAGTTCATGAGAGTGAGTTCTAATCAAATATGACTGATGTATTATAAGAAGAGGGAAATGTCACATGAAGACACAGACACACTGGGAAGACAGCCACATGAAGATGGAGGCAGAGACTTGAGTTATGCCTCTTCCAGCCGAGGAACACTGAAGGCTACTAGAAGCTGGAAGAGGCAAAGAAGGAATGTTCATTGGAGGTTTCAGAAGGAGCATGGCCCTGCCATCCCTTGATTTTAGACTTCTAGTATCCAGAACTATGACAGATATTTTTGCTGTTTTAAGACACCAAGTTGTGCTACTCTGTATGAAAACCTTTGGGAATAAATGCACAGTCACTACTTAGGACTATTACATATATATTTGAGAGCATTCACTGGAAATTACAAATTCACTTAAAATTGTATATTGAATGGATTTGAGGAAAAGAAAACAGATGTAGAAAAAAGTAGAGGTGAAACAAATACACTGGTGAATATTCTATAACCGAAATTCTGAATGTTGAACAATTGCAATGAAGAATTAGACTATCATAAGAATTACCATGTAAAAGAATTAAAAAAAAACACTTTAATAGATTCAGGGAAATGTATAAATCTCAGACGCATTTCTGGCTGAGAACTTTTTCAGCCATGCTGTAGGTAGACTGGTCTATTAATTATGGTTTGTTGAAACTAAAATATGTATTTAGGTTAACAGCTTAACAACTTGCATATGCTTTATTCCATCATGTAGATTCTGTAATTTTAGTGGTTTCCTCTATATTTTCAATTGTCAGTGCTTCCACTGAGCCAGATGGACCGTATTGACAATTGTAGTCAGGATTCTGGTGCCCAGAATAAATAGATCACTCAAGAAGCAGCTTCCCAGAATGAGGCCAGAATAAGTCCGCTAACTATATTGATATGCCACATGTTATAAGTTGGAACTCTCAGCTGCTTAAAATACTCTGCGAAATAGGGTAGAGTTCAAAAATAGATGTATTAATAAATGTTTAGACTCCTTTACAGAAAGGGCCATGCAGCCATTTTGAATTTTCAAAATATCCGAGTCATTCTGTTTGCTCTTCCAGTATATTCAGAAGAAATAAAAATTCTACAAAACAAGTAGATATCTCTCACAGCTAAGAGACACATTAAAATTTCAACATAGAAAAATGCCTTTGGGGGAATGAGGTGTTTTTTTTTTTAAGGTTATTGGATTTCAATTTTCTTTTTCTTCCTTCTGTTATTTCCATTTATTTTACTTAATATATTTCTTTCTTTTTCTATATTTTTTTCTTCCATATATATTTCTAAGTGCATTTTATATGGACAAGCTTTCCTTGACTTAGTCCTTATAAAATTTGGTGAGACCTTAGTGGATGATTATTTTAGGTGACCATAACCAACAAAAAATGAAATGAGATATTTACGTGGAATTAGATAAATTAGTTTAATACAATTGAATTCATAAACAGAGATATTAAATATGTGAATCTATGACAATTTTAATATCAAATGGTTTTGCTGACAAAGCTTCAACCTTCTCTTATTTGATTATATTAAAATATACAATTCCTTGCTATATTTAACTTCCAATGCTTCTGTTAACAGAAAAAAACAGCAGTGATAGTCTTAAGTATTACTAATGACACAGTTGCTACTATTTAAGAAGTTGAAAATTAGAGAAATGAGATTTTTAAATAAAGTTAAATTATAAAAGTCAATTAACAGAATAGTGACATTCAATGTTTTAATCACCTGAAAGATAAATGGTTCCTAGGACACTAAGACTTGGATGGTCTTGCTATAAAATATGACTAAATGAAAAGGACACATCTATAGATAAATTGGTTTTCCTGTAAGAAAAGAGTACAGCTCACAAAGGAGATAAAGCCCACCTGGAAGTTAACCCCCAATGTGGAAAGAGAGGATGCTTTAGCCAAACACTTTTGAGTATTTGTGTTCCTATTAGGGAAGCCATCACTGTCATAAGAAAAGTTCATCATGATATCTTTACTTGATGCCATTAAGGAATAAATTCATGCATCCACCCTCCTTACCCTTATTCTAACTTCAGTTTGGCAAGAAACATTCCAATTTGCCTTTCATATGAAAATTGACTTCAGAAGAAAAAATAATGAGCAGGCTGATAAAAGTATGTTAGGCATAGCCACAACTTTTTTTCCCATAGAACTTTCTACAAACACTTATAAACACAAAATCTACAGTCTAAATGTCCATGTAAAATCACAACATAAGATTGTTTTAGTAATCTAGACCATAAAGCACATGCAGGATCCAACGCGTTACAAATAGTGGGAATTCAAGAAATACTTTTTGTATAAAAGAAATTACCGGTGATTTGAAGTATTTGATATCTTCCTTGTTTCAACAAGTGCAGAAATGATTTCTGGGGAACATATGTTATTCTTTGTATGGGGAGAAAAATACAGAAAAAAAAAAAAAGACAGAAGTACCATTTTTGAACAGCAATTATCTACCAGACATTATGCTAGGTATTTCACACACATTGTTGATATCTCTTTTTTATAGATTAAACATAACATAGCTGAAACTTGGAGATATTGAGGAATGTACAAGGGTAGTAAATTACAGAACCAGGGTTCAAAGAAAAGTCAGACAGACCGTAAAGCCTATGTGCTTTCCACCATGTCTCACTTCTTACGGTATTAAAGCTATGATCTGCAAAACATGCTATGCATACCCTAAGGGATACATTAAAATTTTCCAAGTTGTGTGTGGGCATAGATAATTTTGAGAATGCTCCTTTCAGATCCTTCATTTCCATATGTTTCCATTTTTTTTCCCTAAAATTGAGAATACACCTGCGCTTGCCGTGTCTTGCTGGTTCTCTTATCCTGATTCCTGTTTTCCAACTTATAAAAGTATAATTCTTACTGACCTCAAATCTTACTAGTGTGCATCACCTGAGAGTGTATAAATCTCTGGTCTCCAAGCAGTTCAAATATAGGTGTTGAGGAATTCTCCATCAATCAAGGCACCTTAAATCCACAATACACCTCACATCTTTTCTGTCCTATAAATATTTTTGTTACTAGTGAAAAATGTCATTAGAAATGGAATATTTTTTCATGTTATAATGTCATGAATTCATTTATGTCATACATTGAGAGATGGGAGTGAAAATCTTCCCTAGGTATTCAAATCCATGGTTTGTTTCCATAGGGAAAGCCCTGAAAACCAATTAAATAGTACATTAATTGAACATATTAAGGAAAGTGATAGTATGCTATCTCATGCAGAAGACCAAATCACAAGAAAGCTCCTGACCTGTGCATGTACCTCAGACTCTGAATATCCAAAAGTTTTCGAAAAGTTGGCTTAGAAAGAACTGTCTGCTCCTCAGCATGTCCTTTGCATTTTGGTCATTCTCACTGAGAATAAAGGGATTCTCCCTTCATTCACCCACATGTTGGTCCATATGTGCATCTGAAAATATGCTTAAATCATGCAATAAGTTTAAAGCCCATTACCAAGGATATTGCCTGGACAAATGAGATTCAAGTAAATATTAGTTAATGTCCCCAAGTATTTTTGAGTGTGCCCGGTTAAATGAGATGTTTCTAAGCAAGAGAGTAATAAATATAATTAACAATCAGTATCTTAGCCTCAGTAATTTTTTTTTTGGTAGACTTTATGGAAATTTAAAAAGTAAATATCTTCCTGGAGAATGATCCTTTTAACTGGTACTTTCAACAAATATGAAAAAGAATCAAATACAAGTTTCCAGTTGATAGATGATTACAAGTAAATTTTGTATCTGATAGTGATAGTTTACGTAGATGTAATGAATTTAGTTACATATTATGTATGTGAACAAACTCTTAATTGCTTTCATTTATAAAAATATGAAATAGAAATATACTTGATGATCTATATTTTCAAATGTGAGAAACAAATAATCTTCATCCAGGGATATAAGAACGACTTAAGAAAAATAATCCATCAATCAACTGTGGTTGATTCAGATCCTGGAAAACAGTGTGAAAGCCTGAGAATATCATGGGCACTCAAAGTATGAAACAGTTACATTTAAAAAAATCCTTTGAAGTCTTCTTTATTATATTTTGAATTAAACTGGGGTTCAAAGGAGAATTTAAATAAGGGTAGCTGTAGATATATTTTGCCTGTGTCTGGATATATTATAGCATGATTTAAGAGTAATAGGCATAGCAGACAGCATTAACTAGACTCTTAGTGGTCAGTCTTTCTAATGGAAAACTTAAATTATTTCATTTTTTAAATTGAACTTTCTATTGATCAAAATTTTCAACATGAGCATTTAACTCAATGTACCTCCCATATTGACTAATACTTTGAATAATATATCTTGAAATTGACATTTTCTACAAGTGATCACAATATGCATTATCTGAAGAATACCAAAGTATTTTTTCATGTAATGATTCAACAAACAAATACTACAAATGCTACAGCCAAGGAGAGAAATAAACCCAGCAAACACTTGACATATATTCCCAAATAATGTTTTCTCTCACATTTACAACTCAAGAGATTGGTAAAACCAGAGGAATTGTAGTCACTATATGTAGCATACTATATTAGTATTTTAAAAGTTTATTCCAATTTGTTTCTTCTCTTATACTCCAAAACTTCATTATGCTGTTTGATGAGGTATGTCCCCAGGAAGACAGTGGTGCCCACGGTCAACGCTCTGGTAGTCAGTTTTGCTATGCAATGGAGTCTGAACTACAGCTTTGATCAGACTGAAGGGTGACCTGTAGACAGGACCATCTACCTTGCCCTCTGCCCCATCCCTCTAAGAGCTGGCCTATTATTTCTTTTTATGCCCACAATAACTTTATTTCTCTTATCAAGATGAAATATCTATTACTTAGAGAAGTTAAAGAAACTTGACGCCAGTCACTGTGATGGACTGAAATCTGTACGTTGGAGCTCTAAATCCCACTGTCACTATATATTTAGAGACAGGGCCTTTAAGTTGGTAACTAAGGATGACATAAGTCATAAGTGTGGGGCCCTATCCCAATATGACTGGTGTCCTTTTAAGAGGAAAGTGAGAGAAAGAGAGGAAGAGGGAGACCGGGGATGTTTATGCACAGAGAAAAGGCCATGTGAGGACACAGGGAGAAGGGAGCTATCTGCCAGCCAAGGAGATAAATAAACCCAACAAACACTTTCATCTTGGACTTCCTGCCTCCAGAATTGTGAGAAAATAAATTTCTGTTTTTTAAGCCACCCAGCCTGTGGTACTTTGTTATGGCTTCTCAAGTGGACTAACAGAGTCACTTGAGTGGTCAGAGGCAAAACCAATACCATGTCATTTCTTAATAATTTAAAGCATTGTTCCTTGAAAGTACTTCACAATCACATAAGCACTTATCGATAAGTGTATGTTTTCTCCTTATATTAACTGGCAAAATTGGTCTTATCCGTGAACCTATATGAACTCATCAAAATATTTTTAGTACCTTGCCTCAAGTTGCATGGCTATTTTGTGGCAAAACCAGGCTTTGAAACTGGACAGACAGGTTTTTAACTATTTCATTACATTACAAATGCTTCAGATATTAACATATCTTCTTTATATTCTTCCTTTTAAGTTAAAATCTTATGATTTGCCTACAGTTAACCTTTTGGACTAAATGCCTTTTTATTTTTATTTTTCTTTCTTTGTTTTTTTTTTAATAACTCCCAGAACATTCAAATGCAAAAGTATCAGTCAGATTAAAAGCTTTAATAGCCAACTAGAAATAATTATTTTGCCATTCATATTTTTTATGATTTTAATATTACTTCTCAAGACCTGAAGATTCTCCTGAAAACTGACTAGGCATCACTGCAAGTTTTCATACCTATAATGCTGCAATATTATTGGAAATCTAAACCAGAAATGTGTTAAATGCCGACATTCTCGTTAAATGTCAAAGACCTAGCTAAATCAAGTCTCATTCAGGGAAAACTATAATAATCAAATGTGAATGATGGACCTGTAATTAAAGACCTCTACAGTGTCCAATTTTTAAATACCTGAAAGGAAATTATTCTCTAATTTAGCATTAATGCTGACAAGAGATGGCAAAAACTTGTTCACATTAGCCTAACCATGGGGAAAAAAAGGCTTAAGTATTTTTCGGTACCAAAGACCAAAGAGACAACTTACAGATTCTCATAAAGGATAATCAACCATGTTTCTTTCTTGGTTCTTGGCTAACTGTAAAATATGCTTCCCTATTCATTTAAAAGCAAGAGAGGGACTATAATCTGCAATACAAAATCAAATATAATTTAATGTCAGTGAACTAATTACAGTATTTACTATTTCAAGTTGCACTTTAACACCACAGTCTGGCTGGGCTTAATTGAATCTCTATAAGTAAGATGGGCTTATAGTCTGAAATCTTAACAGTCCAAAAGTAAGGCCAATGCAAAAATTAGGGCCATGCCTACTGGTTACTTGCCATACTCAAGTAGTACTAAAGTCAATGCCCAAAAATGAAGTTAATGAAACACCATGAAAACAACAAGGAAATGATGTAGTGTTTTAGGAAAAAAGTTAATTTAGTATTGATCATTGTCCCATTTACTTGCTAAAAAGCTTCTTCCTAATATCTTCCTTCAAATGCATATGACTAATCAAGCACACTTTCCCACTCTGTCCACAGCCCTGCTATGAGACAACAGTTATACCATGTTCCCTATGATCCAAGTCCAAATCAGTCTGGTTGGTGATAGCGGAAGATTGAGACCCCACAGGCAACTCGTTGAGGTGAGAGAAAGCAAGATTAGTAAACAAAAGCCAGAATGGGGCACCACAATCTGAAACCTTCTCTGAATTTTATTTATTTACTTATTTATTTACCCCCTTGTTTGTATTTATTTATTTATTTACTATGCTTCTATGTTTTGGATATGGGGGCCCTTGATAGCTTCTGCTGGTTTTCCTAGAGTCTATTCAGGGGCTCCATAACCTCCCTGATGCCAATATAGCTTACTTTCTTATCCACGTAACAAAAGTAAAGTAAAGGCTAAACATATCATTTGAGGTCTGTTTGGTTTAAAATATATAATCAATATGCTCCAACGCTTTATCAGTGGTTATTCCACTCCATCCTCACAACAGTCATATGTTTGGGGATTGTAGCCATCACCTAGGTTATGTGGTCCCTGGCACAGCTCTGCTTGGGGGATTAGAAGTAGCCAGGCTGGCAAAGCCCAAAACGTTCACCGTGTCGAGCACTTAACGTTAGCAGTGACTATTGGCTCCAGGGTTCTTCCCCTGCTTCCTTGTGAGAAATTATTGTGAGGCTATCTTTAGGAACAGCTTGCTTCAGGGAGATTAATTGCACCAAATAAATTTCTCTGCAAGTTGGAATTGAGTAACTAGGAGACTAAGGTAAGGAGCAGGAGTGCTAAAAGCTTACAGCAAGGATTTGCAAAGTACAACCTGTTTTTTTGTATAGTCCATGAATTAAGGGTTGTAAAAACAAAACAAAACAAAACAAAACAAAACAAAACAAAACAAAACAAAACACACAGCAAAGCAGACACTGACTACAGCAATATTAAACAATATGCCTGCATGGAGCCTGCAAAGCCTGATGTATTTACTGTCTGGCCATTTAAGATAAAGTTTGCCAACCCTTGACCTAAAGGCAGCAGTAATAACTGGCATTGTAAGTGGCAAGTAAAGAGAAACCACATCTGGAAAATCTAAAGGGATCGTCACAAACACCATGTAGCTCATAGGCACTCTGGGAGGTTTGTAGACCAGAGCTGAGGGCGCCAGATTAGAGGAATTGCCAGTTTTGTAGTAGAGTTTGTCCACGAAGCATTGTCCTCTGTTAATACTATAGGTACAAATGCCACAAATGCTGGGAATGGGACGTAGGGGCTATTGCTCCCACCAGCCTCACCAAAACGGATGGCCTACAGTCCTTGCTCTTGCACATAACTAGCTTTTGCCTTAGTGTCTCTGACAAATTTGGATGTTTAGCAGAGCCTCAGTCATATTTCCGTGTCTCAACTGTATGGGATGTCAGAAAAACAGTAAGTGTTATGCATGTTAACTATTTTAATTGTGGTTCATATTATCCCAGGTACTAGGTATGATAAGGGTGATTTAGTGCCTTAGTAAGGTAATAGGCGATCCAACAGGGTAGAGCAGAGACCATAAATAGTAAGCACGAATAAATGGGTAGAGAAAGGAAGATGGATTCAATGTGCGGGAAGAAGCACAGGTCCCGTGAGAAATGATCACTCCCAAGGGAGGGCTGCCTGATGATATTTTAGTTCCCTTTTTAGTTGTCACAAGGCCTGTCTGAATTAGGGCTTCCGTTCCTGGATTTCCATAGGTTCTCATTAATTTCCTAGTTAGACACTTTTTTTTTTTTTTATACAAACTCATGTGAAGAGGACATATTTACAACCTGATGAGTTCTAACTGGAAATACTTCCCTGTTTCTCCCCACCCACTCCCCATACTACTTAGGAATCTTACGGTTACATGTAACAGAGACACGCATCTCAGACTAGCTTAGAAGGAGTTTAAGAGTCTCAGGAAACCCAAAGATAGGAATGATATGACCCTCAAGAAAAAACCTCTTTAGGATTTTGTCTAACTGTTACTAGCATTGGCTTCTCTCTACACCTCATTTTAATAGTTTTGCTCAGTACAGACAGGCTTTAAAAAACAAACAGATAAACAAGCAAACACCTTGTAAAAGTCATGGCAAATGCCTACCTCTGGGCTTGAACTTTCACATTTTAACCATGGCAAAAGAAGACAAATATGTTTAATCTATCTGGAGTCCAAAATCTTGGTGAAATGACTCACTGACCTCATTTGTGTGTCTACCTCCAGAACAATAAACTAGGGTCAAGGCAGTGGCTTCTATCTTTGGCCAAATTTGGGTGTTCTTTCTTTTATACACATATAAAGATATATGCTATAGCTCCCACTTCTAGGAACACATAATGTAAAAGACAAGTCATAGTAATTGTAATACAGCGGTGTCATGAAGCAATATACTCATGCATTGTTTAGCACATCAAGTAAGAAACAGGAGAGTCAGAATTAAGAACTCTTCTTTAACTGGGGACCATACTCTCTTAGATGTCATGTAAGTCATGTAAGGTCCAAATAAGTCAGATGTCGCTTTATAATTAATATAAGGATTTTTTAACTTGATGTTTATAAAGGTAAAAATATGCATGCCATTTGAGAACGGTTGACTTTACACTATACGCTGACCACCAAATAGCTTATTACCACACATGCAACTTAAGTAAAATGACATAATTCTAACCAGAAGGACTCAGAGGAGAACTTTCCATTTTCTTTTTCTAAGAATGTGTGAAAGCCCTAATCCAAATGTCATTGAAAGAATTGTCTCTGGGCTGGTATTTTTCCAGATTTATTTTCTTAAGTTGTCCAGCATTTTTGTTCCCTCTCTGGACAGCTGTGTCGATTGACTCTATTGTGGTATTGAAAGGGGGCATTTATTCTTTCATAATTGGCAAAAAGAACATCTACAGGATTAGAGTTGAATGCAACAAGAGATTCTCTCTTGGAAAGGAGCTTTGGCAGCCTTACATTCTGCATGACATTAAGCATTCTTTCTGGCAAGAGCTGCACATGGTGTTCACCGTTTAACCATTCCATGGCTACACAAAGCATTAGAGAAGAAGAAAGGAGCCATGATTCAACAGTCCGAGGAGGTATCTCAGAAGAGATGGCATTTGAACCATTCTTGCAAGAAAATTTTGACTTACGTAGTGATATGTAAGCAGTAACTGAGATGCCAATTTCTTAGCCAGTGCTATACTCTTTCTTACCCTGCTTTTCAACATTTTTTCCCTTCACCCGAGGAACTGATGATTAACGAAAGTATTGACATAAATCTCTACTTGAAGGCAGTAAGTACTTAACAAAATCTTGAATTCTACAGTAATTTTTCTGAGGTATAAGAAAACCCTTCATTATCGTTCTCCACTTGGCTCTTGATCAAGGTTTTCATTCAAATTCTGTAGATCACCTTTTGATCTAGTAATGTATTGATTTTTACAATGTAATTTTTTTCTGATAAATTCCCAAGTAAAAGTCACTCATTTAGATGGACCAGAGAAAGAGTGGAAGAAAAAGCAGCATACGTGGGTCATGTAGATAAAGTGGAGTAGGAAGAGAAATAGACATGCAGAAGAATGACTTATCAGAAAGTTACACTCCTTGAGACTCTCTTGGAGTTAGAATTACAAGAACTCAGCGTACCAGTTAAGGAAGTTCACTTATTTTGTCTCCTAATTTTTCTAGCATGCAGAAAGTTAGAATTATAGTACAACTCCATATAGGAAACAATTTGGAAGACTTTGCCACTTTGACATAGACAAAAACATTACCAGTAAGACAGAGGGGACTTTTCTTTTGTTCACCAGGGTTTGCCGGTGCATGGCATCTCCAGTTCTCTGATCAAACAGAGGCTAAGAATGGGTGATAGGATCAATGAGCCAGCCAATGTTCAATCAAAAATACAAATAAAACAAAATGAACTTCTTTCACAAAATGACAAGCCAGGGAGTTCCCTCAATAAAAATTTTGTTTGGGAATGGAGACTTATTAAGCTTATGCTTCTATTTATACCAAATAGAATATTCCCTTATACACCAACAGAAACAGAGGACCATCCAGGCCAAAACAAAACCATATGAATACCTTGTGGTTAACATAAGAATTTTTTATATATAGACAAAGGTTTAATAACATTATACAAATACATAGGTTTAATTATCTGATACAAAATCCTATTTGGTTGCAAATCTTAGGGTAAGATATAATAAGTTCAGCAATGAGATGCAAGGAACCTAGTCAGAGTTCAAATCCTTGCCGGTTCTTAGGAGGACAGAGTCTTGTGTATTCCTATAGGCTGAAGATTGGGCAGAATACTGTCTTCATCAACAGAGGGATGGTTTCTTGTTTATTTATTCTACTCAGTGTCTATACAATGTCACCTTTGAGATAAGATGGAATTAAAAATTACAAAAAGAGTGTAATATGTGAGTTCTAGAAAATACTTCATGGCTATACTTTTCCAATCTATCACACCTGTTACCCTGCTTGGTGACTACAATTTTCCAAAGTAAGCATTTTTTTTGGGGGGGAAGGGGTTAAGAAAGTTTTAACAGACTTGGAAAGTTTAAAATACACTACAATTCTAATGATCGAGTTAATATCTGTAGATATAGACATATACACACATGTACTGAAAAAAATATAGATCCTTGGGGTTGGGGGAATGAGAGAGATGTGGCTTAAGTCAACTAGTAGTTAAGTCCTGGAGAGCTAATACTTAGTAAAATGATTATAGACAATAAAACTGTATTACAAACATTAAACTTCCTAAGAGACTAGATCTTAGCTGTTGCCACCACAAAAAGAAATGGTAATTACATGACACCATAGAGGTGTTAGCTAGTGCTACAATGGCAATTATATTGCAATATAAATGCATAAAATCAACATTTTGTTCACCTTAAGCACACAATGTTATATGTCAATTGTGTCTTGATTTTAAAAAATGCTGTAATAAAGTTGGCTTATCTCCAAAGCTCCTAACCATAGGTTAAAGGGAGAAAATAACAAAATGCCCACTCTGATTAAACTCTAACTCCTGTAAGATAATTTAAATCTCCCCTATATGTTATGTGCAATATCTCTTATTTTAAGACATTCTGTGGGTTAGACAATAATAAAACATCATCAAGTGCTCCCTCCTCCAATAACTTCATTTTCCTTTGCCATGTTAATGCTACATAGTTAATGCTAAATAATTGCTTGATAACTAAAGGCATGAAAATGAAGTTTCCTTTGAATTTTTTCCTGAGATTAACCCTGTGGTTACTAACAGTACCAGACAACATGTTAGGTACTCAAAAGCATTTGCATCAATACATAAGAATATTCTAGCATTTTAAAACTCTGAACATTAACAAACGATTTTATATACACACCTACAAAAACCATTCACATTTATATCTTTATCAAATTTCTCCTTGGCAGAAAAAATCCTCCCAAGATGAAGATAAGGTTCTATAGCATTGTATAAACAGCATGAATAAAACTTTCTGGCTAGGAGATTTTTGTGCCCACCCCCCGACACCCCAATTTAAAAAAAAAAATGAAAAATTGGCATTCTAACTTGCAATTCTTAGAAAATGTTCATGAGATATGTAAATATATCTTTCATCTTCACTTTTCAGCCTACAGTATAGTGAGCACAGTTGTGTTTCCTTGTCCCCTGGTCCCATTCTCATAGATCTTCTCTCACACCCGTGGATGTACTGGACTGTAACTTATGGAGAATTGTATTCACAATACAGTTATAATCGGTTGTGATCCATCCTTGTATGAACAATGCTATAAAATTATATTGTATGCATGCTTCATTAAACACAATAGCCATTTTCAAGTGTAAATTAAAAACATTTCCCATTATGAATTATTAGGCTTCCAGGCTGAACCCACTTTAGAAAAGCCTTGTAAAGTTTGCAGCCTGATCCCTGCTTACCTAAATAATCTAGCCCATTAGATGTTGCAGATTTATTCTGGAAAACAGCTTCCCTAATGTCATTTCTCTTATGCTTGGAATGTTGTCTTAACTAAAGTGTCATAGGAATGAGTCAGCCTTCACAAATGTTGGCATTTGTCCTTTCTTCCTGGATTCCACCAGCTCTACAGTGACAAGCTAGTCTCAGGAAGATGTACATCTTGGAATTGGTGGAAGTGTTAGCAGCCATTGGCTTTCCCCACATTCTGTTTGAAGATTGAAATGAAATTCTAATAACTTAAAAAAGAATCTGGCTTCATATTTTTCCCAGCTGGATTGATGATAATGTTTCAATGAAATTTGGCTTATTCTTTTGAATTGGCCACAGATTGAAATCTAACATAGCCATAGGGAGAAAATGATGAGGTGAATTATTTATCTTCCTGTCCCGCAATCTACAGACCTATGAGAACTCATTTACTTCCATTTTTTTAACTACTTCAATTCATGGAGACTAATCAAGTCAACCTTAGCTGACATCTTTCTCCTGACTTCCTGGCCTAAAGATTCAACTCTCTAATAAAATGTTCATTTTAATAATGCCTTCAAATGGAGCTTATCATCTTTTTCCAACTGTTCAGACAGTTCGGTGTGCACAGAAAACAAGTCTTCGTATAGTTGGAATTCAGGGGGCTCCAGGCCCACATTGGATGAGGGCAAGTGAGAAGGAATGATGGGAAATGGGCCCAGGGTGTGGCAGCTCACTAAGAAAGCTTATAATGTGAGACTGGGTGGTATTAAAAACTGGTATTTTATATATATACATATATATATAAAATATATAAAATACATATTATACTAATATCACATATTATATATAATTATTATATCATATACAATATAATATATAATTATATATAATATATAATTATTATAATATAATATAATATTATATATAATATATTATAATATATGCATATTTATATATTATATATGTATATTATAATATATATTAATGTGTTACAATATATTAATAATATATTATAATATATATGTATATTATATAGTATTTCCACATTATTCTTGTGCCCTGACTGGCCTGGCCACCAGTTCCTACCCAACATACTGAATCTGGTCTACTGTGTAGTCTAACTAAGTACCTTAACGATCTCAAACACTGAATCTGGTTTGTAGGGTGTTCAATTTCTCCTTCATCAGGAGTGCCACTCTGCCACCTGCCACCACTTGTGACATCTGAACTCAGGCCACAGAATGATTGTTCTAAGGAAGAAGTTCAACCCTTCTAACCCTTGAAAGTTAACTGGACATCATGGCCCTGTATGCAATTCCTACTTTATTCCTTCTATGCCCACATGGACACTTGTAGAAACCAATAATGAATCATCACCACTTTTCTATGAGCCCATGATTTCTGACAACTTCCTTACTTTGGATACCAGCACTTCAGAGTGTCTAGTTTATATTCATCCTGATACCATGTACCATTCCTAGATGGAGAGCCAAATAATACCCATTTCCTGAGTACTCAACAGGGGCTGCAGTTCCTCCCTTCAATACTGCTTTTCTGATTCCTTAAATCCAAGGGAGGGAGGAGAACTTTAACAGATCTGAAGCAAAGAGTCCATCTCAGAAGAAAGGTAAGATATGAAGGGAATTCTGGACCTATAGTCTTGGTTTCCACCTGAAGTAATTCTACTGGGGAGACAGCTGTTAGAGAAAGCCGGAGATCTACCACAGGATTAGAGAAGGAAGAGTTAGGGTACTATTTCAGAAGAATTTGATTCTTTTTCTTTCATACACGTTGTGTTCCCTCTAAAGGCCTCCCCACACCATGGCTTCATTAGTATTGCTTAAACAACTCCCTCCCCACCAATGTGGACATAATTTTAACATATCTGAATTTTAATATTCAAATCTTTGTTCCAAAAAGGGAACAAAAGCATTTTTCTCTAAGTAAATGCATACTCAGTTATCTAATGAAATGAGCATATTGTTTCTGACCTCCTAATTTCCATGATGAATCCTAAAATTTAACTTATATTGTGTCCACCATATGTCAGGACAAATGTGTATTAGTATACCTGGGTAACTAAAAGGATACGTGAACTCAGATAATATTAGATATCTCTATGAATAAAATATGAGAAATTACAGTAATAATAAAAAACAGGCCATGCTTAAATCGCAAGTGAATGAATCCAGAGAGGATTCAAATATTTTCATGGACTACTGGCAAACGTTCTCTGTCTCTGGTTTTTGTTTTTTTGTTTTTTTAATTGCTCTTCTATCACTAGTTTCAAATTTAAATTAGTATCCATTTATTCTTGGAATAAAAACAATATTAAAAAAAAAAGAAAATTAGCGGATGACCCTAAATGTCACTGTAGTCAGTATTAGGAATAATTTCTTAATCCAAGGCAGATAACATGAAAAAAAAGAGACAGGTTTTCATATGTATAGCTTAAAATAAAGCAGATTTAACATACAGGTTATAGTTACTCCATGATCCAAAACACTTAATATGCTTAAGAAGGTCACTGGTGGAAGATTCCTCGATTTTCAAAGAACACAATAACCTCATTTATTGATCTCTCAATTCTTTAGAAATATATGCATCAAATGTGTGTGTGTATTTACAAAAAAATCATAGAAAAACTCAATATTGTTTGATCAGTAATCAAAGCCTTTGCTTTAGAAGATTTTTTTAGACTATAATAACAAAATATTCAAACATGGCAGAGGTTTTATAAATCCTCCTCCTCCTTATAGGTGACCTAATTATAGTTCCAGGAATGTGAATTTTTGATTGCAAGATTATACATCTATTTAGCATTAGATATAGGTCAAAATTCAGAATATATGACTGGCAAGCCAGTATGTCACTATATTACTTTCCTTTTAATTTAACAAGAACCACCAACAGGCAAATGATGTCCCCTGCTTATACATGTAATGCTGACTAAAATGTTTACTGAAGATTATAGACATTAGAAGCAAGTAGACAGTTACAGGCATATAAAGAAGAAAGGCTTGCCCATAAAGAAACAGGCCTGGCAAACTTAAAATGTTTATAAAGCCCCCAAACTGTCTAATCAAAACTTTTTTTCATATACATCATCCTTCACATCTTGATTTCTGTCTGTTTATGTTTTAGTTCAATACACTTTTTCTTATCTCTGATATAATGTCCCTGAAGTCAGTTTTATTCAACAATAACTAGAGAATATATTATAATCATGGACAACGAATAGCACATAATGTTTTTAACAAAACCTTTTTTGAAGTACAGTATACATACAAAAAAGTGCAGAAATCATAAGCATGTAGTTTGATTAATTTTCAAAAAGCAAACACAGTCATGTAAATAGCCCCCTGATCAAGACACTGTCATATTTTTATACCTGTAAACATATCCTATTTATATTTAACTTTGTACATTGGATTGCATTTCATGATCACATCAGAGAGTTCTTTAAGAGGATTGACAAAGCTCTAAATTGTCTGAATAATCAAGCCTGCATTCAGCTTTTGATTACTAACTATATTATTCAAGAGCTTTCAGTTGAGCCTGAACAAAGGAAAATGGATTTAAACCAGATATGAACCTGCTTTTTTCACATTTCCACTTCCTCATTTAATAAATAACCATATTAGGCAGTCACAATCCTATCAACTTCCTATCTAGAAATATTTATTTAGTGCCTGATTATGTGGTGCTGTGCCAGTAACTATAATTTTATAGTACACAGTGTACTTCTTGACCTCCTTCTTAAGATTTCTTAACTCTGCAGACCTAAAGTAATCAAATTATTGGATATTATCTGAAAGTTATTAATTAGATACTGATTACCTTTCCAGAAGACTCATCACCAAAATTTTTACTCTGTCTAGCATTTAATTAAATTTATTTCAGTAAGTTCACTTTTCTTAAGTTTGCTATTAATAAGTCGATTAATTCCCTTCCCAGGCTAGAGAAAAGGTCTTCCCCTGTACCACTCATCACTTGTATGCATAAAGTAGAAGTTTTGCAATATTAAGACCATCTCCATGATTCAGAAAGTAGTCGTGAGTTATGACAATTAATGTCACATGGGACATGGGAGGAACTACACAGAAGCTACACACATACACTTCTAGAACATTCTGTTTACATAGCAAGTGCTGCTTAGGGATACACAAGTTGATTGGCTTCACAAAGAGGATATGTCCCTTTTATTAGTACTATCACTCTGTTGTAGTGCATTTATCTCTTTACCCATTTATCACATATCTGTCTGGATTATAGGAGGGGTTTAATTAAGGCTTATTGAATAAACACTGTGGTAAAAATCTATCTCCTAACATGCTGCTTTACAGAGAAAGCTGAGCCTTGCTTACTTACTCTCTCCATCAATGATAATACCATATAAAATACCAAATTACCCATGGCTTTTTTTTTTTTAAAGATTTTATTTATCTGACACAGAGAGAGCTCGCTCACGCGTGTGCATGCAGGGGGAGCGGAAGGCGGAGGGAGAAGCAGGCTCCCTGCTGAGCAGAGAGCTGGACATGGGGCTCCATCCCAGGAC
This sequence comes from Ursus americanus, assembly GCF_024610735.1. NCBI lineage: Eukaryota > Metazoa > Chordata > Mammalia > Carnivora > Ursidae > Ursus > Ursus americanus. The sequence goes on along the minus strand of NC_142152.1, from coordinate 29,601,983 downwards.
CCTGAGATCATGACCTGAGCCAAAGGCAGATGCTTAACCGACTGAGCCATTCAGCTGCCCCCTACCAATGGCTTCTCGATCAGCATGTTGAACAGCATTGCTTAAGTACAACACTACTGTATTTCTCCCAGGCTTTTATTCTACCCATTGCAGTATCATATTGATTATTTTATTTTCCCATGACACAACCTCAAAGACGAAGGCTAAGGTGGATTTGAAGTACCCAATGTAAACGTCACACTGACTCAGTGTGCCAGTTCACATGCTTCCCAGGACTAGGACTTTGTAGATACGGGAACATTTCCCTCAAGAACTTATTGCTCCCTTTAACTCAAAAACTGAAATTCTTTTCTGATACTGTTCTTAAGCCGGTGAAGCATTGGGAATACCTACATCAATTTTAATTGTTATTTCAATTAAGCAAAAAAAAAAAAAAAGAAATATTTAGACACAACTACATATGCTTTTCGAAGGCAGGGATCCTATCCTGCCTATACTCAATAAGTCTGTTTAACACAGTATCTTCTTTCTTTTCATCCCCCCAAGTTATCTGAAAGCACTCCCTTATCTGAATCAATTTCTCCTTCCATAGACCTGATCTCATGCAACAGTATGGAATGCCCAGTAAATGTCCAGGCACTGTTATGAGTAAGTGAAAGGTTGGGAAACTCTAAGACATTGGAACTTAATCTCCTACACCATAATTTTCAAGACTTTTTCTTCTTTATTTCCAAAGTGACTTTACAGTTTTATCCTTTTGTTGCCAAAGGTATGTTTCTGCCTTGTTAGGGCGAAAAAAAAAAAGTATATTAAGCTCATTTGTTAAATGACTTTCATTTTAAAACTAACGATATGCCATTTTCAGAAAAATTATAACAACAAATCATCATAAAATTAGAGTTTGGGAGGTATCAAATCAGATATTAATTCTGTTGCTTTCTTGATAAAATAGTTCTGCATAGTCCGTAAAAAAAAAAAAAGCAAATCAAAGTTACAAAATATTTATAGTGCATAAAATGTTTTATAAGTGCAGTATAAAATAGCACAGTGTACTGAAAAATATCACAATTCTTTCAAAACCTCTTTCCAATTCTGAATATTACGGGGATCTGCACTGCCTTCTTCCTCACATTCTGTTACTATTTCATAAAGGGGATATATTTAAAGAAAGAAATATAGAACTTTAAATGAGAATGCAAATGACAACTTTTTCCACATATCACAAAAATGTAATTGAAGAGGAATACATTGATTTACCATTGTACCATTTTGGAGGACTTATCTGCCTGAACGGTTGCCTTGCATTGGGTTAGCCAAATGTCCTCAAGTCATTTCCCATTGCCTCCAGACCTACAAAAAGAGTTATATCCCAGTTTGATAGAAAGCAGGATCTCAAAGTCTAACTTTAGAGGAGAAAACTTAACAACTAAACAACCACAAACTTTTGCTCATTTATATTGGCAAAAATATGGAGAAAATACATGGGAATATGTTCTGAGGATGCCAGGCCACAAGTACAGAATCACTTTCAATCAGGCTGAATATGTCAGTAACAATGTATTTCCCAGAGATGGGTTTATGTTCTAGCTCAAACACATGGTACTGGCTCTAATTTGGTGACTTGCTCAATTACTGATTTTTGATCTCAAAAATGTCCTATGCTAAATAAAAAAATGAGCAAGAAGTTGTTTTAGGATAATAGGGAAATAAGATGGCTGGATAGTATTTAACATTGTTATTCACTGAACTACCACAAACAACCCGTTACCAGCCTACTGACATTACCTGACATGAGCAACATCCATTTTGACCTTTATCTTTAATTGACCTTTTGTTACTTTTGAGTCCTTTTTTTTTTTTTGAAACATTTTCACTATAATTTCCAGGATGAACAATATATATGAGGTAAAGATACCAAACAAAGACAATTTTCAAGAAGTCTGGCTGTGAATGAGGTTGTGAACAATGGGTAGCAGGGAGCATCTGTTTGTGTTCCGTACAAATCTTCATGTTCTATATTATTAAAATAGAGATAAGAAATAGCTTTTGACATTTAGAAAATGCTTAATAATTTTAGATAAATAAATGAATAGATTTAGCAGAAGTAGTGCTTCTCTTACTGTCATAAAGAACCATAATTGCTAAACACAATCTGACTCCTTCATATTAGGCTTAGATAACTGATTTGGGGGGAAAAAAAGTACAAATGACATAACATCCTCTAATCTCCTAGTGTCCACTCTAATCCTGGAGTGTGGTTAATTTTATACAGAGAGCTCATTTATATTAGTATAACTATCTGGGAAGTCAGCTCTACAAAAAAAAAAAAAAAAAAAAGATTCTTATCTGGAAAATTCCTCTAATTGTGAAAATTAGGTACCTCTTCTTTGATGAGAAATGAAGATGTTCCCTTAAACAAACAAACAAGCAAAAGAGCAATTTCGTTTTAGCAATGCAAAAAGTCATGGAGTCTTTTCCAATTCAAGGTGAAATGTGAGAATATATGAAATACAATTCCTTCTCCTTCTATGAATACATTTATTTGAATTCATTATGAATTTCTTGATGTAGGTATCATTAAAAACCTAAGGCTAAGCTTCACAAGGCAATAACTTGACAACAATACTTCGTTGTTGAGATTTTAAATTTATACCATCTTGGGCTGGGATTCGTTGCAATAGTTAAAATTCAATTTGTAATATTTAGGCATCAATTTGTTTTCAAAAGCTAAGATGCAAAGTCAAGAGGCTTGGAAGTGGGAATGAATTCACAATGAGTAGTTATATTCCCATCTGGAAATGGCATAAATAAAAATGAATAAATCAAATGGCCTTTCTTATTTGCATATTTGAAGACTAACAAGAAACAGACTGTTTTAAATTACTTCCATTTTAATAAATTGTATAACCTGAGAAGTTTGCATTTCAGAGCCCTCCATTTTATAAGATCACACCATGAGACTTATTCAGACATCGCGTTACTTACTTTTGAGTAAAGACAGAATTTGGGAACTCAGTTATAGGTCAAATGAGCACTAATAGTCCCTTTAAGTATATACTTGTAAATTGCCATGTTCACATATCTTTCCAATAACCACATTCACATTATTTGGTAGGTGCACATGAAAAATGCTCCCAATAATCGTTTGCATATGCAATTGCTTTTTATGCTAAAACTCCTTCTGAGAAAGGGGAATATGACATTTATACTGTTGTTAGCTTATCAGATTGAGCAGAAATAACCATTTTAAATGTGTATATGATACTAAAGCAACTGTATATAGAAACTAAACCAGTTCAGTTTTAGAAAATATGAAGGCAAAATAATGAATTTTATTAAATTTATCCTTGATAGTTCTTGGAAGCTGACCTAGCTAGTGAGTCAATATAGTCAACATAGCCATTCTGATAGTTTTACATGCAAAAAACAGTATATGCCACAATTTAAAACAATGTATAAAGAAAATATAAAGATTATTGGGATGATGCAAAACACATAAAAAAATCTACTTTTTTTTAAAGGATTTTTTATTTACTTATTTGAGAGAGAAAGAGTGCAAAAGCAGGGAGGAGCAGAGGGAGAGGGACAAGCAGACTCAGCGCTGAGCTCAGAGCCCAAGGTGGGGCTTGATCTCAGGACCCTGAGATCCTGACCTGAACTAAAACCAAGAGTTGGACACTTATTCAACTGCGCCACCCTGGTGCCCTGCCAAAAATCCACTTTTAAAGTAGCTTGTATTAACCAAATAAAAACTGTAAAATTTCCTATAAGCCTCCAAGCTAGATGCATGTTGAAAATATTTTATGGAAAATGTCAGAAATTACAAGTTCAACACTTTGACTAGAGATATTTCTACTTTCTCAAATTGTGTTGGAATTACTACTAAAAGAGAAGCTTGAGGATGAAACAGAGGAGACTGAAAGTTATAAATGCCAAGGAAAAATACATGGGCCATGAATTGTGAGGCATTTCTCTAAGAAAGAATAGACCATAAGATTAGTTTATGGAGAAACCATAGTGAAGAAAACATTACCAAAGCAGACAGCAGTGGGTTTCTTCAAAGGTGAGAGTTTTTCTGTCCATTGAGAACTTCAAAACTCAGAGGGAAGAAGCACAGAAATCATGATTGAACCACAGAGAATCATCAAAACAGTTAAAGACTTTCTACGTAGGGTGGGTGGTTCTCCCTGAATAAGCCTCAAATATCTATAAAGGACAGGAAGTAAAACAAACAAAAAATACAAGCTAACTAAATAACATGTTAGCCTGGAGTGAAAGAGATACTTGGATTGCTTGCCTGCTCCTTTCCGGGGAACCTAAAGGACATTCTAACTTACTACACCATGATGCTTGCTGGCCATGTAATTAATAAGTGTAATTTAGTGGGAGATGCACCCTCAACTCCAAATTCACGACTTCTCTTTTATACTTAACTTAGAAAACTCCAGCCATCAATGAGCTTGAAAGGTACTTTGGACAACCACAATATTTTTTAAAAACTCGGTGGCTCAGTCGGTTAATTGTCTGTCTTCAGCTCAGGTTATGATCCTAGGGTCCTAGGATTGAGTTCCACGTAGGGCTCCCTGCTCAGCGGGGGGAGCCTCCTTCTCCCTCTGCCTCTGCTGCCCCCCACCCCGCTTGTATTCTATCTCTCTCTGTCAAATAAATAAATAAAAGCCTTAAAAAATAAAAACTTGTATTTATAGGTTTTGCACATGTAGCCCTAAAAGAATCTTGGGAGATATAAGTATCTCCTCATACATTTTAAATACATGCCCAAAATTGTTGTGTAAATTACAAAGATCATAATTTCAGATATAAATTTGAAGTTTTAAAATAAAATAGTTATTATTTTACTGGTTGAATATATATATATACATATATATACATATATATATATATAAATCATGTATCATCATCTATTTAAAAATACATTAAGAAGTTTTGCTTTTATTATTAGAATGTTAGTTTATCTTCTTGACAATGTATTTCCATTCCACTTTCCCTGAATAATTTTATACAGTATAATATATTATCATGCTTAGTCTTTTGATAACTCTGTCATGTCTCTGTAACAGTAACAGCAAATGTGTGTATGTATAAATATCTGCATATGTGTATAGTGAAATTTGTTCGTTTTAATTTCTCCTAACATAAGGGTAAATATTTTTTTTAAATCTTTTGGATTGGGTTATCTTTTAGTATCTATAGCATTTAATAAAAAAAAACACTAAGTATATTACAACTTGTGATAAAATAATTTGAAATATAATTAGCAAATTTAAAATTATCTTTTTGTTTGGCATGGAAGCTTTCATATTCTTAGACAATTTACCATGGTAAATTGCGAGATGGGGGTAGATATATCTTTCTTTTTTAAAGGGAAGAAAAGACTTTTAAAAGAAAGGAGGTGTAGATGTCCCTTTAGGTAAACAGGCTTGAACTATGGAATGTAGAAAAGGGCCACAGTGACCCCCTGGCTGAATACAGACATGCCCATCAGGAGACCCACTGCAAAATATGCAAAGGTCCTAATTTACCAATGGGCCACCTACAAATGGTAAACACATTTACCAAAAAAGGGAAAATTCCATATGTAGCCATACCCCCTCACCTTCCCTCCTTAAAAACAGCCTCCTCCCACTACCACAGTCTCTCTTCAGTCTCCCCTCAGCTGTCCTGCCCACCACTCCCTTGTGGTGTATTCCACACCCACTTCCTCATGGCAGACAGCTGCTCTCTTGCTGTGTATTCAATAAACTTCCATCTTTGTTGCTCTGCCACAGGAGGGACAAGATAATGTCAGCACTCAGTGCAGGCCCATTCTCAATCAGATCAATTTTGGAAAAGCAAGTATGCCCGTTAATCAGAATATGTTTTCCACAATTGTATACCTCATAGAATGTCCTCATGCACTCACAGTGCAGAAAGAGGAAGTTTGAGGACCACCAGTTTAATCAAAATTATTATCAGCATTCCTTTATAACCAACATGGGTATATATGTGTATACACACACACACACACACACACACACACACACACACACACTTGCACACAGGCAGAGGTGGTTATATGTATAAATATATACATATACATGTATATACATGTCTATACACATGTGTCTATATACCCAACAATTTTAATATCATGTAACAACCTAGAGAGATTCTTAAAAATTCACGTCAAGAATTCTAGCGACATTGTATTCAAGAGTGAAAGCTTGTAAGTAAAGGGCAGAGTGAGTTACATTTATATAGAATACCCTGCACTTGTTACAAACGGAGGAAAACCTACCTGGCAAATAGTAATAATTATGAAGTTAAACTTAATTGAGCAATTATCAGTTAACTGGAAATACACAACGTTCTGCATATGTTGTACCACATTTAATCCTCACCAACAGCTGAATGAGAAAGTTAAAGAATCTCCATTTATAGGTATTTCGATTTATAATGTTATCACTCTCTCTAGCTCAAATAGTCTGTTAAATAAAGGAGTCAGGATTTGAAACCAACATTCTGACTCTGGATCCAGACACAGAACCACTCACTACACTTCAATGACATTGAAAGACATAGTTGATAAACTACTAAGGAGGAAAAAAAAATAATCTTACAATTAATATAGCATGAATTCATTCTCATGAAACAAAACTAAGAAGTGTAGCAGGTATATGCATACCTATTGTGGTTAATGTCATAAGGAACTAAATGTTAAATTTCCTTTACTTTTAATTACATTAAATTTAAATAGCTACATGTGGCTAGTGGCTACCATGCCTCAGAATACAAATCTAAAGCCATTACAATGGGGGACACCTGGGTGGCTCAGTTGTTAAGTGGCTGCCTTCGGCTCAGCTCATGATTCTCATGATCCCAGCGTTCTGGGATCAAGCCCCGCATCAGGCTCCCTGCTCAGCAGGAAGCCTGCTTCTCCCTCTCCCACTCCCCCTGCTTGTGTTCCCTCTCTCACTGCCTCTCTCTGTCAAATAAGTAAATAAAATCTTAAAAAAAATAAAGTTATGACAGCACAATTTTATGTAATAAATCAATGAAAGTTGTGTTCAGAAAAAATCATCACCTGAAATGCCTACGTTACTGAGAAAAAGTGACAGTAAATGAATCAAGTACTATATTTAACTCAGTGCTAGGAAAGAAACAGCAATAACATTAATTTATGGAAAATATTAGTTAAAAAAAAGCAAAAGTTGGTAAAATGGGAAATCCAATAATATTAGAATGGAAAAATGAAGCTAAGAACCATTTATCTGATTTAAGAGAAAACAGTAAAAACAACTAGGAAATCGATCTATGAAAAACAGAAAAACCACCAAAAATTACTAATAATATTAGAATAAAATAATATTAATGTAGGCTATTATCAAAGAATTATGAGTATTCTATCCAACTCTGGGCAAATACATTAGGAATACTAGATAAAATCATTTATTTCCTAAGAAAATAGAAATTATTATTTTTGACACATAGACATTTAACAAATCTAAATATATCACAGATCATAGGAGAAACAGAAATTGTCAAAAAACTTTCCCCTTCTCTTATGTCTTCCATGCTTATATAAAAGAAATAGGCTCAGATTTCACAGACAAATTAAATGATCAATAAAACAGAAGTAAAGAAAATACTTCTAAATACATTTTATAAAAATATTATATGTAATAATTTAGGAGATAAATTGATCTATTCAAATAAAATCATCCTAATTCTCTATTTGTTTTATCAATATCATGACAGTTAATACTCAAATTTTTTATATTTTTCATAGGAATTTGATTACTTCTGCATATTTCTCTAATGTAGAGATCCTCTTAGTTGATTTTTTTTTTGTCTTACAGGATATCAATTTTTAAAAATGTTTATTCCTCTTGGAAATTGTGGTGAAAATAGTCAAGCCTGCAAAAGAAATAAATTATATCATATTTCAGTGGAACAGGAAGTAACCAGTTCACACTGGAAAGTAGTTTGTAAGCAAAGGCTCCATTGCTTTGACACTACAGGAGAGTCTGTATATCACATTAAACCTCAGCCCCACGCAGGGCCTGGGATCTATGGAGCATTCCTTTTATATAATTGGAGAAGCAGCATAGTGTATCACGTGTGTCGGTGAAGTGTTACAAGTAGCAATAGAAACTATTTCTTGGTTAAATTAAGAGAGGAGAATATAGTTGGCTGTGTAGCTTTCTGGAAAAAATTTGTGGTTAGCAGGCTAGTTTTGCAATCAGCTTGGTTAGCAAGTTTGAAGTATTTGTATTTTTTTTATATAATCACAGAGAAATATAATATTTGAAATATTTTTACAAATAGTAATGTCAGCTAAAATATTTCCCAATAGTAATGGTGATAAGATCCTGTTCCTTTCAAATTCTTATTTTAAAAAGAATATCCTACATTTCTCCATGAAGTAAATAGGAACTTCAGAAATAGAAGACATATATTTTATTGAGGAATATTTTATTCCTATTTTTAATATTTTATTGAGAAAAACTTACATTCCTAACATTTATTAAAATTATATTATGTTTATGTAGAAATATTTCATTCGTATTAACTGCATATTTATATTTTATTTTATTTCTTCTTTTTTTTTTAGATATGGAGAAGTTTATGGTATCAGTAGACTTACTTACATTAAATAAATTCTTGAATACCCAGATTATTATTTAATGAACCTTTAAGATTGATAGACCAATTATTTAGACCATCCTTAAACTGATACCGCATTGATTAAGAGTGGTTTCTTTAGGGCACCTGGGTGGCTCAGTAGGCTAAGCATCTGACTCTTCATTTCAGCTCAGGTCCTTGGATCTAGCCACCTGTTGGGCTCTGAGCTCAGTGGGGAGTTTGCAGAGAGATTCTTTCTCTCCCTCTCCTGCTTCCCCTTCCCCTGCTCCCACACACTCACGTGCTCTCTCCATAAAGATTGAATAAGTAAATCTTAAAAAAAAATACTGGTTTCTGGTTTCATATTTCCTAGGTTGATATTGAGTCCTTCCCTTACTAGCCATATAAAATTAATCAAGTTGCTTATCCTCATAACTGCACAATTTATCTATTAAATTGGATACAATAATATTCCACCTGTTTGTTGTACAGATTTAAAATGAAATATACATAAAACACTTAAAAAGATGCTTGGGATAGAGTAAGCTCTCATAATTAATCCATTAGCTTTACATCTATTTTCATAAATTATAGGTGTGCTCTTAAACTATCAATGTAGGTAGCCAGGATTATGTTTATCATTTGTAACAGCTTGAACCTTATTTCTGTTGAATCTTATTGGTATACGAAATAAATCCTAATCCAAATTTGTAGAAGTTAATTTTCATGAGAGATCAACGCATACACCTTTGGTTCAAAGAGAGTGAGGTAAATTAGGTGGGGCAGATAACAGTGACTTCCTGCTTAGTGGTTAAGAATCCTAAGGTAAGGCTCAGGTCATGATCCCGGGGTCCTGGGATTGAGTCCTGCATCAGGCTCCCTGATCAGCGGGGAGTCTGCTTCTCCCTCTGCCTGCCACTCCTGCTTGTGCTCTCTCCCTCTCTCCCTCTCTCTCTGACAAATAAATAAAATCTTAAAAAAAAAAAAAAGGAATGATAAAAAGTACTTCACAGCAAGGGAGCCAATGATTCGGTAAGTTCCCCTTTGATGAAAGATAGCATCTTCAAAAGGCACATGTGCACATAACATGTGCTCACACACACGTGTTTGCAAGCACACCTGTGTGTACTCATGCATACGTGCCAAGACTGCATGGCAAGCATTGGCCTTCACCTCACAAGCAAAATTTGACTGACCCCACGGTAGTGGCATGTTCAGCGGGGTTATGCACTGCAAGTTCATTTGTTGAAACCCCAACCCCCAAAAAGATGGGATTTGAAGGTGGGGTCTTTCAGAGGTAATTAAGTCATTGAGAGTGGAGCCCCCATGAGGGAATTAGTATCCTTAGAAGAGGAAAAACCTTAGCCCTCTTTCTCTCCATCATGCAAGGGTATAACGAGAGGGCAGCTGTCCAGATACCAGGAATAGTGCCTCCACCAGAACTCACCCATGCTGGCCATCTGATCTTGGACTTTCAGCCTTCAGAATGTGAGAAAGTAAGTTTTTGTTGTTTAAACCACCCAGCCTGTGATAACTTCTTACAGTAGCTCAAGGTAAGATAAGGTGGCAGAGTTTTTTGTTTTGTTTTTTTCTGATTTTGGCCAGAATAAACAGAAGAAAAAAAAATAAGCAAGAGAGCATGAGTAAAGGAAGAAGCATAAATTAGCCTAAATATTAATCCAGATAATTATAGAATTCCTGGAAGGAATTGACAGAAAAAGGAATTTTCACAATCAAAACCATAGGTGTACTTTCTTGTCATAGTGATGTTTGGCTTACTAACATTCATGAAAGTTCAGCTGACTGAGAAAAATGGATTACATGTGCACGTATAAGTTGTACATCTGTGTATGAATGTGCTTGTCTGCTCCTCCGGAACTGAACGAATTCTTCGCTTGCGCGGGGCTCCTGATGGCAAGTGCAGGACAGCTTGGGTGCTAAAGATTTACTTGATAATTAATTTTTACTTGGTCTATCATTCAGGCCCCAAGTACTACCTGTATTTCTGCCTGACTTTGATTTGGTTTGTCCCAAAGTACAGCTTTACTGTCACATGGAGTAACGTCTCTAGAGCCTTTCGTTCCAAAGGGATGGGGGAACAGGTGAAACCCATCATTCTCCACAGGCATGATAGATTGGAATGCTCGAGGAGTTCTCTGTAACTTTGCTTTTAAAAAGTTGTTCAGATGCTCACTGTGACCTACTGTTTTAATCACAGACAATAACCAAAACCAGTGCACTGATTGTCTCCTGAATTTCTAGGTAAGGAGGGAAAAATATACATATACCTGCGTACATGCCCGCGCACACACAAATGCACACATATTATATTGGGATTAAATTTACACTTTGCTGGTACTTTCCAATAGTACCTCGCAAAGATACTGCATTATTATAGGCATTTAGTAGACAATTATAAAGTGTTTAACATGCAAACCACTAGGGAGGCACACACCATGACCCCACAAAACCCACCTTACATTCTTGAATGATTATGACTCTGTAAAAATCCTAGTGCCATTGTTTTATTCGACAAAATAGAGAACATGAGGAAGAAATCTTCCACTTTCAACAGAGGCAATAAAATATAAAATAATCAATGGATTTGCCCCAGAGCTGATAATATGAATCACCTGGCCCACTATCATTTTTCCCATCACAGAACACAAAATAATTTTCTTGGTTAAAGGCAGTTGTTACCCTATCACCTGCTCAAATCAATATCAACTGTATGGTTGAGAATCCTCTGGCTAAAATTATATATCAAAGATGCTTAAAGTAAGGGAGAATCATTTTTATTGTGTTTCCTTGACTTCTCTACTCTCTTTTACTTTATAAATAACAGCCAAGACATTGGGATTTTCTTCAAAGCTTCAACACTGAGACATTTCTTAAGTGCAGCTTGTGATCTCATATTATTCTTCAAAAATATTGGCTTTTAAAATAAGATCAACATTTCTGCACAGCTCAGTCACCCATTCTGAGAGGAAAATCAAAAGAAAAATATAAAAATTTAAGCGAATTTTTCTTGGTTAGTGATACAAAATTTTAGGAAAGTTATCAAGAAGTTATTCCTGGTTACTTCACTTGAAAATTATTTGATTAATAATAAGTATGATGTCTATGGAGTTACATTTATATTTCTGATTTATAAATAATTTTAAAATGCAAAAGTGATCACCACTTTTCAAAAGTAATTATTTCTTATTTTTTAAAATTTTACATAGAGTGTGGGGCGCCTGGGTGGCATAGTGGTTAAGCGTCTGCCTTTGGCTCAGGGCGTGATCCTGGCATTATGGGATCGACCCCCACATCAGGCTCCTCTGATATGAGCCTGCTTCTTCCTCTCCCACTCCCCCTGCTTATGTTCCCTCTCTCGCTGGCTGTCTCTATCTCTGTCAAATAAATAAATAAAATCTTTAAAAAAATGAAATAAAATAAAATAAAATTTTACATAGAGTGACACAAAGTATTATTATATTATTCCCTCAAGACTACAAAAGAAAAGAGCAAAAAACTAAAAGACAAACACAGATTTACATCTACTACTCATAGGTAGGGACCACTAAGAACATATATGGATGATATTGATGACCTCAAATAAATAGGAAAAAATAAATCTTACTGGGTAGTTTGCAAAACTCTTTTTCCAGAATTTTCAAATGCTCGGAACAATGTCAGGGATATGCATATACCCACTCTTTTATTTCATTTAATTTTTTTATTTCCATTTATTTCTACATTTCCATTAATGGATTAATACTCCAATTTTATTATTTTTCTAATCTTCAAGAAACAAATAATTTTCTTCTAATTTACCTAAAGTATCTCACACAGGTAAACAGAATGAAGGCTTTCAGCTCATTTTAACCCCACTTTGGGTATTACTGGATTCAGTTTGCTAAAATTTTGCTTAGATTTTTGAAATAACACTAATTAGAGAAATTGATCTATAGTTTTTCTTTTAATGTCCTTGATAGGTTTTGATATAAGGATTATTCTTAATAAAAAAGAAGCTAAGAATTATTTTATCTTTATCAAATAGAAGATTTTTATTTAAATGTTTGGCAGAATTTGCTAGTGAACTCATCTAAATCCAGACATTTTCCTGGGATTTTTAAAATAATAGATTTAATGCTCTGAGCAGAAAACGTGCTATTGAGATTTGCCTAATTCTCTTTTCAGTTTTGGTAGGTTATGTTTTTTTCTAAAACTGTGGGCATCTAAATTGTCAGATTAATATGCCTTATTTATCTATTTATTTATTTTCACAAATAAGATTTTTTATTTGTCACTATTAAATGTCTGAATTTTAAACAGGATTTTGGACTGGTGGCTCGCATCCATGAGCTCATTCAACTTCAACACTGGTTTCATCTCCCATAGCTTTTCCAGAACCTTTACCTTCCCCACAAAGCTCTTTGAGCTTTCCCAATTCAAACGTGGGCTTCTTCAGCTTTTTTACTTTTCTAACAAAGACATCATGGAGTGGATAAATAGACTGACAAGTCTTTTCTATGTCTTTTCTGATGCTGTCTAGAATAAATTTACTGACCACTTCTTTTGGGTCATTTGTCTGCATGATTTCCATCATCTTTTTTCAAATTTGGTGGACCTACTGGTGCTGAGCGTAAGAGGTCTTCTGAATCTGATTGTTGCATTATCTTAGTAAAACCAACACAAAATAGGTGAAGCCGATAACCATCGGTCGTCTTGACATCAACATGAGCTTCAATCACGGTCTGCCAATTTTTGACCATGGAACAAACACATTTTGTCATGGGGAAGATCCATGCTGTGGAAATAAGGCAGTTTTTGCCCTGAGCTTCCTCTGTAATTCACTTGACTTGTATAAATGCAACTTCATCATTCTGCAGATCAGCATGGCTCACTTCAAAAACTGACCCTTGAGGCCATCAGATGCAATTTTGGTTCCTTCAGTTCTTTTGACTAGTGTTTTTCCAATATTTCTTATACTGACCATAGCTGGTGCTTTCACATCATACCAGTCTTTCTTAGAAAGTGGATCAACTACTTTCTTCTTGGCTCCCTTTTTGCAACCTTTCCTAAAGACACTTGTTTTTGCTGACCACCAAGGCACTGCTCCAGGGGCTGAAAGGCAATATGCCTTTTAAATAACATATTCTTTAGATTTCTAATATCTTTAAGACCTTAATGTCTTTAAGCTACATATTTAATACCTCATATCTTTCTGACAATACAAATGTATCATCTTTTTCCTTGATTAGTCTGGCTAGGTTTTTATTTATTTTCTTATGTTCTCCAAAAATTCAATTTTTTTACTTTATTGGTTTTCTCTACAAATAGAGGGAAATATGCTTACTTTATAATTTAATACTTTTTACTTTTATATTTATTTTTTCTTTCTATCTTCTTTGACCATTCTATTTTTAAGCTGCTCCAGTCTGCCTCTAACACTCACTACTCCACAAAACTAAGTCTTGTCAAATTTAGCAAGATCTTCACGTTGCTATATCCACAGGGAATTTTCTTAAGAATGCTGGATATAGGTTATTGACCATCATGTCAGCAATTAAATATATAATGTAGTGACTTATGATATAGCCTCTGGAGGCAGAATTTCTCGGGTCAAATTCTTGCTCTGCTATATGACCTTAGGTAAATTGTTTTACCTCTCTGTATATAGTTTTCTTTATCATTAAAATAAATATTCCAAACATAATATGTAATCAAGTAAGTTGATACATGTAAAGGCCTTCATATAAGCCTGACACATATTTATATTGTTAATATATATTTGCTATCATTATTATATCCTTATTTTTGTTTTCATCCAAGCAGTCGTGAAAATTACAGTGTACCTCCATTTTCAATATTGTGGTCACTCTCAACGTGTGGTTTTCAAACTTTCATGTATGTATGAATCATCTAGGATGATTTCTAAATATTTTAATTCAATATTTTAATTTCCTTTTAATTTTAATATTTTTATTTAATAACTCTGGGCAGGACTCAAAAATTACATTTCCAGTAATTACTCCAATTGTTCTCATGTAGGTGGCTTACAGAGCACTTTTTAAAATCCCTGCTAACCAAGATTCTCTCCTTGACCAAACTGTAGTCAGATTTTTTCTTGCCTGTGCCTCCATCTTGGCCTATAAACACTTGAACAAACACCACTATAGTTTCTAACAGTTCCAGGCAGTACCCGTAGGATGTCTCTAGTCCCTCTTAAAACGCCTGCTTGAGAAAACTCAAAGCTGCCAAAAGAATTTACTGTCTGTTGCAGCCAATGCCTGAAGACAGGGCCCCTGTGCCCCAGTCCCTGTGTGAAGGGAGAAGCTAACCTTTGGTAAGTGCCAGTTAGCAAATCCAGGTGGATTTCACTTGGACCATCTCTACCCCCTTCTGCCTTTTTGTGATTTTTCACCTCCCTGACTGTTTAAGCCCCCGACATTTCCTCTCCCCACAGTCTATTCTCCTTTCAAAGGTCCGATCACTTCTGAACAAATCAGAATGGAGCTCAGCACTTTCCCCTATAGTCAGTAGTTACTGAACACAGTCTGTTCTCACTCCTTGAAATTAATGCCTGGCTGTGTTTATCTTTGACACTGCCCCACAATTAGCATTACTTTAATGTAATTTTGAAATAAATCTCATGATGCAAGACTCAAATTTTATCCAACTTTTTTTTTCTTTGTCTTGCTACTAGGTAACTATGTGTTTTATAAACCTCCCAGGTGCTTGTTACTGAACAAAAAAATTTAGACCCATAAAATCTAACTGTGACCTTGTTCTTTTTAACCATTAATGTAAAGGGTTTAATTTGAGCTCTCACTTTTGTTCAGTTTATCTATAAGTTTATCCTTCTGCCAGGGCCACGCCGCCCCGACTAGTATCGATTTATAGCAAGTTTTGAAATTGGAAAGTGTTTAAGTCTTGACCTTATTCTCCTGTCAAGTAGTTTTGGCTACTCTGCGTCCTTTGCCTTTCCCTGTAAACTTTAGAATCAACTTATCAATTTTTACAAACAAAAAAGCTTACTGGGGTTTTGAAATTGACTTAATTAAATCTATAGGCCAAGTCATGGTGAATTGCCATTTTAATACACTGAATCTTCTGATTCATGAATATGGAATGTTACAGCTTCCTTCTCACAGCAGCGTTTTGTAATTCTCAGAACACAAGTCTTGCACCGCTTTTGTTAATGTTACTTCTAAGTATTTTATTCATTTTTTGATGCAATTGTGAATGGAATTGTTTTTCTAATTTCATTTTCAAGTGTTCCCTCCTAGTATAGAAATATAATCAATGTTTCTATATTGGTGTTAAATCCTGCGATCTCGATCCTGACCTTATTGGAAAGTTTTGCTACGTTTTGTGACTTATTTGGATTTCCTACATACAGAATCAGGTCATCTGCACATAAAACAATCTTACTTCTTTCTTTCCAGGTTGGATACCTTTTATTTCTTTATCATTTTCTTCTGATTTTTTTCTGTCTTATTGCACTGACTACACCTTCAATGGATGTAAGTGGTGAAAGCAGGCAGCCTTGCCTTTTTCCTGACCTTAAGGGGGAAGCATTGGTGTTTCACCATCTTAGTAAAGTTTTCACTTCAGTGGTGAGACATCAAATGTTTTCCCCTAAAATCAGAAAAAAAAAAAAAAAAAAGCTATACCTATAGGACTTTTGTAGATATTCTTTATCTGTTTCAGGGACTTCTTAATCTGTTAGAAGTTATCATCAGTGGATATAAGATTTTTCAAAATGTACTTGTGCATTTATTAATATGATCATGAGATTTTGGTACTTTATTTTATTAATATGGTGCATTACATTAATTGATTTTCAGATATTACACCAACCTCTCATTCCTGAGATAAACTTCATTTGGGCATGGTATACATATAATCATTTTCCTACATGGCTGGATTTTTTGGCTAATATTTTCTTGAGGATTTTTGTAACCATATTCACGAGATCTATTGGCTAGTATTTTTTTTTTTCCCTATTGATGTCTTTTTCTTTCCGTCTACTGATAGGATTAGGATAGCACTTGCCTCACAAAATGAGTTAGGAGGTGTTCCCTCCCCCTTTATTTCTGAAATAAATGTTTCCATTGCTGTTGCTTCTTTCCTTGTCTGGATGAGTTTACAAAGCATTGTTATTACTTACTCTTTATAATGACTAATTAAATTCACCAGTGTAGCCATGGGAGGTTGGTCTTTACTTAGTGAGAAGATTTTTCATCACTAATTTAATTTCTTCATTTGCTATACATCTATTCATATATTCTATTTTTTGTTGTTCTTATTCTTGTTCAGATTTAGTAATTTTTATCTTTTTTAGGAATTTTTCCATTTTATCCACATTGTGCAATTGGTTGGCAAAATATTATTCATAATATTCCCTTGTGATTTCTTTATTCCTATTTTGGTAATTTGTGTCTACTATTATTTTGTTGCCAACTCTAAGTAAATATTGGACAAGTCTGTTGATTTTTTTCAATAAAATTTTGGGGATTTACTTTTGTAGTATTTTTTTGGTATTTGATTATCATTTCTTTTCTTTTTTTTTTTTAAAGACTCATTTATTTGAGTGAGAGCACATGTGCACACCTGGGTGTGAGAGTCGGGGGAGGGGCAGAAGGAGAGAGAATCTCAAGAGCACCCCTCTGAGCACAAAGCCCAATTCAGCTGGATCCCATCACCTATGAGCCCATGACCTGAGCAAAAGCAAGAGTCTGATCAGCCAACCAGGTGCCCTTATTTCTTTTCTAATCTTTCTAATCTTCTTTCTTTCTTTTTGGTTGCATTGGGTTTATTTGTTCTTTTATTTTCTAGCTCTCTAAAATGAATTTATCGGTTATCGCTTTGAAATATTTCTTTTCAAATCCAGACATTTCATTCATAAATTTTCTTCTAAGCACTGTTTTAGATACATGCCACGAATTTCTATATATTGTGTTTTCATCTTTGTTCAAGTCAAGATGTTTTCTGATTTCCTTTTTGATTTATTCTTTACTTCATTGGTTGTTTAAAAGTGTTCTGGTTAATTTCCAAATATTTTTGGATTTCTCATGTTCTTTTTTTCTGATTTCTAATGTAATTCCATAGTGATCAGAGAACACACTTTATAGGAATCCAATTATTCTAAATTTATTGGGAATTCTTATGGCCTAGCACATAATCTTTCCTGAAGAATGTTCCATGTATTTTTTCTACTGCTGTTGGATAGTGTGTCCTGTGAATGTCTGTTTGGTCATCTTCATTGGTAATGTCTTTTATAATGTTATGTCTCAAGTCCTCAATAGTCCTGCTGACTTTCACTCTAACTGAGCTAGCTATTGGGAGTAGGACATTGAATTCTCCAAATAGTTTTGTTAAAAGAAAAAAAAAAAGTCTCATATTGTTCAAAAAAAGCTACTTTAAACTAAGGGTTTTTTTTTGTTGTTTGTTTGTTTGTTTTCTCTTATTTTTTTCTTGGTATGAAGTAGAAGTACTTGAAATGTTTCAATTTTGTTTGAATCCCAATTGTTATCTACACTGACGATGGTGTTTTCTTTTATAATAAAATATATTTAAATTAATCTGTAAAAAATATATATAACTTTTTTCTCCTCCTATATCTTGTGTATGGAAACATATCCAAACTCCTTTGAATTTCAAAATATATTTACAGTTTTTTATTTTTTTTAATTTTGGGGTTTTTTTTTTGGTTTTTGTTTTTGTTTTGCTGTAAATGTTTAATTTCTTTTGATAAAACAAATGCACAGGGGGGCTTTTATATAAATAATTTATACAAGAAAATTCTTTGTCATACTGTTTGAAACAGTCTCACAATTGGAATAGTAAGACAGATCTCACAGGGCTTAGATGAATACCAGGAAATGTTCACCAGCCTGTTTAATTTTCTAGTGAAATTTCTATCTTAGAAAAATGCCATATGGAGCTGGGGAAAAGTATGCCTTTAATAATGTAATGCATTAATCAAACATTAATTTTTGCTAATGTGAGTAGAGAAAGATCATATGATGATTCTGTGGCACATGTTTGATATATATAAACAGGAGTGCAACACAGTGCTGCCTGAAACTATGATTTGTTGACTAAAAGGAATTCTCATCATAAAAATCTCAAGAAGTCTTGTAGCTATTTAATAAAGATGGATGTTACCTTGATGTAGGTGGTGTCACTAAAGTTGATTTATACTGTCAATGTTTTCTTAACTTTAGTTTTTAAGTAGATTCCTATGCTATTATCAGAATATATAATATTCAGGGGCTCCTGGGTGGCTCGGTCGTTAAGCATCTGCCTTCGGCTCAGGGCGTGATCCCGGCGTTATGGGATCGAGCCCCACATCAGGCTCCTCTGCTGGAAGCCTGCTTCTTCCTCTCCCACTCCTCCTGCTTGTGTTCCCTCTCTCGCTGGCTGTCTCTCTCTGTCGAATAAATAAATAAAAATCTTTAAAAAAAGAATATGTAATATTCAGACTTGTAGGAATTGGAAGCTGGAAAGGTTTCAGTAAATGGCTAAGAATTTTAGAACTAATAATACTGTTCAAGTTCACTTTTCCTTTTTGGTTTTTTTTTTAAGATTTTATTTATTTGACAGAGAGAGAGACAGCCAGCGAGAGAGGGAACACAAGCAGGGGGAGTAGAAGAAGAAGAAGCAGACTCCCAGCAGATGAGCCTGATGTGGGGCTTGATCCCAGAACACCAGGATCACACCCTGAGCCAAAGGCAGATGCTTAACAACTGAGCAACCCAGGCGCCCCTCAAGTTCACTTTTCAAGTTCAATTATGAAATTATTTGCTCACCCAGTTATTCAGTTATACAGTTCTTCATGCCATTATTTGATTATGTATAACTTTAAAAAGGATAAATTGAATAAAATTTTATATTTAAAATTAAACATTGAAATACCTGGTACATTTCAAGGCACATAAAATAAGCTTAATCATTCTGGAAGGCATGTTGTCTCTGGATTTTCTCTATAAGCCTAAGGAGTGGGGTGACTAAGATTTTATCCTTATCACTATCTTGTTCTCATTGATGATTTTGCAAGTTACTCATATCTCTGTTTTCGTAAGATGGCAATTCAATGGTTCTTTGCAACTTATTTAGAATTCTTGTGACCTAAAGCAGCTCAAGAACTTACTTCATTTTATGTCACTACCTCTAGGTAAAGAATTAGCCAAGCAGGCAGAGGAATCAGATACTCCAGGCTAGGGTAGGCAAACCTTCTCTAAACACCCTGATATATGTATATATATATATACACACACACACACATATATATATATTTAATATATATAAATATATATATTTAATTTTATTTTTATTTTATATATATAAAATATTTTTAACAACTCTTTAAAAATGTAAAAGCCATTCACCATTCTTAGCTTGCTGACCTATAAGCTTTTTGGGTTGTAAGAGGCTACAGGTAGAAATTGGGTTTATAGAGACCAGCTTATTTCTCACCCCCTTTATCCATGCCTATCCTAAGATTGTCTATCCATTCTGAAAACATGCCAGCTTTGCTATCATCTCAAATAGACTTCTTTATTAATCTGCCAATACTACCAATAACAGTTCACAGTTGATTTAGAAATGAGAATTTCAGTCTCAAAATTACTCAAGGATGAAATGGGTAAATGTGCCTTTGTGTAAAGTGTAATTTTAGATTCTTTCACATATTAGATTCCTTTATTTCTCACCTCCTTCCCTGAAGTAGATTCTCTACTATAAGCATGGAAACTGAGGAAAAAGAAGTTAAATAAGCCATGTGCGGTCTGATAAATTTTTTTCTTTTTTTAAAGATTTTATTTATTTATTTGACAGAGAGAGAAAGAGCGCACAAGTAGGTGAAGCAGCAGGCAGAGGGAGAGGGAGAGGGAGAAGCAGGTGCCCTGCTGAGGACCCAGGATCATGACCTGAGCCTAAGGCAGCTGCTTAAGGACTGAGTCCCCCAGGTGCCCCGTTGTGATAAATCTTCTAACTGGAATTTCAGTTCATGCATATCTGATTGCCAAACTCACACTCTCCCTATGTTCATGGTGCATAATAAGTATTAGTTGAGCACCTATTATGCCCAAGTCCATATGCCAGGCTTTTTACTTGTTTTTGTAGAAATCTCTTACTCTATCATTTAAATAAAGTTTCAGATTAAAAAAAATGATTTGAACTTGTTTTTCTGCTTATTCCAACATTACACATTTATAAAACATTCAGGAGCTTTGTATCTTACCAGAAAAATACATACCAAAAATCTGAACTATCATTATTTACTCAGAACAAGGTCTTTTCATTTACCTTATTTTCTTTAAGTACTGAGTACTGGCAGTGCATAGGCCCCCTTCAGGAGTTTTTATTCTAATACTTAGGTTACAAGGATAACAGAGTTTTCGTAGTTTTTCTGTAAATGGGTAGGACTCCAGGCATCCATCCTGGACTGAAAATATACTAGAATTTACATTTTTATGCTTAATAAAAGATAGCCTTAAAATAAATATGTTTCCATTTTGAACAACAAAGTCAAAATCTTATATTTCAGCTTTACTATAAAATGAAGATTTCCCTTTTTAAAAAATTTTTTAAAAATTGCTTTTTTTTAAATGTTATGTTAGTCACCATACGGTATGTACTTCATTAGTTTTTTGATATAGTGTTCCATGATTCATTGTTTGCATGTAACACCGAGTGCTCCGTGCAATACGTGCCCTCCTTAATACTCATCACCCGGCTAACCCATCCCCCCACTCCCCTCCCCTCTGAAACTCTCAGTTTGTTTCCCAGAGTTCATAGTCTCTCATGGTTCATCTCACCCTCTGATTCTCCCCCTTCATTTTCCCCTTCTTTCTCCTAATGCTCTCCATGCTATTCCTTATGTTCCACATGAATGAAACCATATGATAATTGTCTTTCTCTGCTTGACTTATTTCACTTAGCATAATCTCCTCCAGTTCCATCCGTGTTGATACAAATGGTGGGTATTCATCATTTCTGATGGCTGAGTAATATTCCATTGTGTATATGAACCACATCTTCTTTATCCATTTGTCTGTTGAAGGGCATCTTGGCTTTTTCCACAGTTTGGTTATTATGGACATTGCTGCTACAAACATTGGGGTGCATGTGCCCCTTCTTTTCACTACATGTCTACCTTTGGGGTAAATACCCAGTAGTGCAATTGTTGGGTCACAGGGTAGCTTATTTTTAACTTTTTAAGGAATCTCCATACTGTTTTCCAAAGTGGCTGTACCAACTTGCATTCCCACCCAAAGTGCAAAAGGGTTCCCCTTTCTCCACATCCTTTCCAACATTTGTTGTTTCCTGCCTTGTTAATTTTTGTCATTCTAACTGATGTAAGGTGGTACCTCAATGTGGTTTTGATTTGAATTTCCCTGATGACTAATGATGTTAAACATTTTTTCATGTGTCTGTTAGCCATTCGTATGTCTTCTTTGGAGAAGTGTCTGTTCGTGTCTTCTGCCCATTTTTTTACTTGATTATTTGTTTTTTGGGTGTTGAGTTTGAGAAGCTCCTTATAGATCTTGGATACCAGGTCTTTATCTGTAATGCCATTTGTAAATATCTTCTCCCATTCCATGGACTGCCTCTTAGTTTTATTGACTGTTTCCTTTGCTGTGCAGAAGATTTTATCTTGATAAGTCCCAATAGTTCATTTTTGTTTTGGTTTCCCTTGCCTTTGGAGACGTGTCTTGAAAGAAGTTGCTGTATATAGAAGAATGAAACTCAACCATTCTCTTACAGCATACACAAAGATAAACTCTAAATGGATGAAAGATCTCTATGTGAGACAGGAATCCATCAAAATCCTAGAGGAGAACATAGGCAGTAACCTCTTCGACACTGAAGATTTCCCTTTAAATGGAGCATCCTGCATTTCAAAAAGCTGAATAAAATGATGCTTAGAAAATCATTCCAGCCAGTTAATTAGGGCATAGGGGAAAGTTCAACACTAGAACATTCTCTGGATGCATTGTATTTTTATTTGATTATGAACAGGATTCATTTTCATTTAATTTGCCAACATGCCTTTCAGTGTTTTATTCTTAGATAAACAAGTGACTGTAGGCATGTTGAGCCAATTACTCTTATTCTGTTCCTAAATTGGCATGAATACAGTAGCCGGATGGAAATGGTCCCATGCTTGCTGACACATTATTAATGACCAGTGATGCAAAAAATATTGCTATAGCCATACTTATTTGTTTCTATGCTTGAGACCAATGGGCTTGATCAATCTCATGTTGCCTGTTGTTGTTCCTTTTTTGAGCCCACTGTCAGCATACTTTTACCAATAGGAAAGTCAGTTTCATATCTCCCAGCTCTACTGGAGGCTGAGTTCTGACATAGATAAAACAAAACTTTTTAATGCTTAAAGCAAAAAGTCCCACTAATGTTGGGACAACATTCTGACTACAATGTATTGTAACTTTTTTTTTTTTTTGAAAGGGGAGATATTAGATATATTCCATCAGCAGGTCATATCTTATCCTCATAATATTAATGGCCAAATACCTGATGATAGCCAAAAACAGCCTTAAAGCTTAGGACTAACATTTCATTACTGAAGTTAAGCACTCAAGCTCTGTAGTTGAAAAAATCTGGGATTTAGTCACGACTCTTCTACTTAATCAATGAGTTAACTTGGGCACATTAATGAATTAATTAGGCACATTACTTAAACTTTATCTAACATTTTTCATCTCTCAAATGAGGGCGGTATTAACCACCTTTTTAAAATAGAATTATTGCGAGCATTAAATGAGATAACTCAGTCTATGTCATCAAATTAACCTTCATGTTCCTTCTGCTCCTACCTAATACTTTGCTACCGTAATCAGAATCTTATCTTGTTCATGGCTTCAAGCTCTTACTACAACAGATCCCAGGATTTAGGCCCCTTTACTCAAGTAGCATTTGGAGTCTGTGCCTCATTTTCACATGTTTCCCCCCAAAAGCGTGATCCTATGTTGCCTCCCCTGTATTAGTAAAGATTCCAGTTCTTATTCTCTTGCCCTCATGGCGCTGTTCCCAAGAGTGTTCCTCAGCACACACAAATCAGTGTCCTGGAGTTTGCTACCTGAGGAAACTATTTAAGGCAGCCCCCATCTCTGGTTGGATTTGTCCCAGCTCTTCTACAGCTACCATCTACCTGCTCAGTTATATAGTTATTATCACCTATATTTATTACTGACTTTGGGTTCTTAAAAACAGATCTATGTTCAAAACATCTATCAATTAAAGCATCTATTATCAGTCATTTCAAGTATTTGTTCAAGCTTTATGACCCAAGCATTGTTCCAAGCGACAATACGTATGTATTGTCTCATTTAATCCCTGTGACTCTATCAGGTGAGTACTATTATTATCCCCATTTTTCAGATGAGAGTGCTGAGTCACAGTACATGGAGGAGCAAGGATTTAGAATTTAAACCTCAGCCCTCTGATTCCTGAGGTCATACTCTTCACCACTCTGTTTCCCCGTGGCTGTGAAGCTAACTGCCTCCCACTCAGGACTCCTGCAGATCTCCCATTTTCAGACTCCTTGAGGCTTTTCCAGCTCTCCAGTTGAAATACTCTCTGAAGTATATTTTTGTGCTTCTCTGCAGAATCTTGCTGAGGCTGGGACTTTGTCTCACTTGGCTTCTTCCTCTTCACTACCCTAATTCTGTACTTTTACAGATCTCTCCTGAGAGCACTTTCTTATTAAATCACTTGCATATAATCCTCATCTCAGGCTCTGCTTCTGACAAACACAGGCTTAACACAAAGAGTTAATTATTAGAGTGGAATTTTGAGGGAAAATAGAGGACATGATTTATGAAGAAAATACTAAACATCATATGATTTCAACCACAAATATTTCAAGAGATAAAGGTTCCATCAGCCTTGTCACATCTAAGAGAAATTAACAATAATTCCTTAATAACATCAAAAACCCATTCAGTGTTCAAATTTCCATTGTCTCATTATGTTTATTAGTTTTTATTTGCTTGAATCAGAGTCCACATAAAATTCAAATAATGTAATTTGTTGATGTTTCTTGAAGTCTCTTTTGTAAGTTCTGCCCAATTTATTTATCCTTGTGATGTATTTGTTGGAGATAGGGTTGTTTGTCCTGTTACATTTCCTACAGTCTGCACTGTGTTGATTATATTTCCATGGCACAGATTAATATGTTACTCTGTAAATTGCTAACTGTTTGTAGAAGCTTGATCTGATTCAGTTTTGATTCTTCTGGCAAGATGGCTTTGTCGGTAGGTGGTATGTCCTTCTATCAGGAAGCACATAATGGCTGATATTTTCCCTTTTTTGTGTTAACAATTGTTGAGGATCAGTGTCTAGATTCCTTAATTCAAATAGAAGTTTCAAAGTGATAATTTCTAATTTTATAATGTCTTCTTTTTCAGATGAAAACCACTATAAAGGAAAATAAAACCCTTCATCTAATATCTGGTTTACTAGTTTTCTAGTTATTATCCAAAAGGCAATAGAAATGCCTCACCCTTCATTTACTAGTTTCAAAATAATGAGCTTGGATTTTTGTAGAATCTCCCAATGATGACCAGTGTGTTTTCTTTGCTCATTTTGTTTTCATTATGAATTCATATATTTAATCATACTTAATGTGTTTCACTCCACGGCACTTATTATTCTTATTAATGTTCGAATTGTCTCATCTTTGACCAATGAGATTCTCTTCAAATTGACTCTTCAGGACCTTTAGGGTAGCAAGCTTCATTTCTGTTAAGACAGGATGTTCCCGGTACATTTCCTGCCCCAGCATTGGAATCCCCTATTGCTCCCAGATGCCCTGGCTCTCTTTCCCAGGCCCACATAACTTAAACCCTTTCATGTGTTGCTCTCATCCTCCTGAAAATTGAAAATCTCCTCTTAAAGGTGACTGATGATCCTACAGTTTTGAGCCAGTGGCTCTCCCTCAGCCATTCTCTAGAATTTCCTTTAGAATTTTCGCTTTTGGAACTTCTTAATTTTGACACTCCGCTTTTTTTTTTTTTTTCCTCTTCCTCGTTCTTAATTACACTCCTTTCCACTATTTTTTGTTAATCTCCTCTCTTCTGGTTCATTAAATGTAAGTGAATTTTACACATACACATATGTGATATGTATTTATATATCTCCTAAAGGAAGTAAGTAGTAATTTCTGACATCTCTGGGTATTGAAGAAAGGGCTCAGTTTCTTTTAACAATCACGTAATAGGTATTGAGAACATACTATATATCAGGCACTTTTAGGTGCTGGGATAAATCAGTGAATAAAACAGACAGAGTTGGTGTTTAAGTATCAGAAGACAGAGGATTAAATAAAATTAAAAAATACACACATATATTTATATATAGTAGATAATTGCATACAGAAAATTATATTATAGAGATGGATTTCAAGTACTCAAGAGGACACTAAGGCCTCTATCAGAGGATGAAACCAACCTGAGTCCTGAGGAGGTGCTGGAGTATACATACATCTGTATAGGGGAGAACATGCTGGAGAGAGGAAACAGCAAGTGTAAAGGCCCTGAGGAAGATGTGTGCCTTCCACACTGGAGACACAGTGAGGTATCACCTGTGGCCTGAGGTAAATGAACTCACAGAAGGGGAGCGAGATTTAAGATCAGAACAGTAAGGAGCAGGAGAAGCAGAACACATAGCACCTTATAAGCCACGAGGCTTTTACTGAGTGAATGAGAACTATTTGAGGTCATTAAGCAGACGAGTGTTGTAATATAACTTAACAGATTGAAGGGATCTCTTGGGCTGACATGTGGCAAGTAGACTGTAAAGGGGCAAGAGGTGTAGCAGGGGGACTTGTTAGAAGGTTATTGCAATAATCTTGGCCAAAAGACCAGAGCATTAGCAGGGGCTGGTGGTTAAGAAGCGGAGAGATTTGCCTAATTGAGAACTTATTCCCTGCCAACACCAGAAGCTGGCACATTGCCCTGATGTGCCAGTGGGAGCCAATTACACTGTGTCCAGGAGGCACTACGTTTTACTCTTTCCAATTAACCCATTCTTGTATCTTCAAGCAAGCTGTATTCTGATGAATGCAAACATGCCCACCTTAGTCAGAGGTTTTTGGCCATCACTCTGCATTCATCCTTTACACCTACCGCGACACAACACATCTTATGCCATAAGCATGCCACGGTCTGTAGGCATAATCTTTTCTGCTGCAGCCCCTGATTACCTACCTGATGGCCACCCAGCTCAGCTTGTGTTTCATATCTACATTAGAGATTCTCTGTCCATCAGTCCTCCTCCAATCCTTCAACGTTTAGTAACTTCTCCTGCATCTTCTGCATCTTTGATATTTTCAACCTGTTCATTCAGTCTATGTTGAGCTTTGTATTAAAAACTGCCAGATTACTCTTTATCATCTCATTCTGGACTTCAGATAAAATGGTTCAAAATTAAACTAAAGTTTATGAATGAAGTACAAGTTATGTCATGAATATCAGGGTCATATGATGACCTGTATTTTTCAATTTCCTCAACCTTGGCTTAAGAGTCCTGAAATTGGTCGAATTAGGCAGGAATTCTAGAAAATACTGCCCAAAGAGAAACATCAAACTAATGAACAAAGGTGGTTTGCCTTATGATGATTACTAGCAAGGTGCAAATCATCTGTTATCACCCTGGAATGAACCCCACCAATTCAAAATAATAAGAAAAATAATAAGCAAAAGACTGATGTTAAGAGTGTCAAGAATAGATTTATCTGAAGTTAGTAGTTCTCAGACATTTTAAATAAATAATTCCATAAAACTGATAATAAAACAAAACATACACACACACATACTCATATACATTCAGTAAATTATACCAAATACCATCATTGAAAATCATGTACTCAAGAGTTTTATGCCAACCACCATAAGCTCATTCTGTCTCTAATGCAGATGGAAGGAAAGCAGGAACCACATATACCCTTGTCTACCTTAAGCTCTGAAGTCATAGATATTAAAGGGTGATGTACTCCACTTCAGAAAATTTCAGATCCGAACTCATTTTATTTTTTCCATTTCCCTGACTACAAATAGATAGGGCAAGAAAAAAAATATTGACTCTTGTGATAACCAGGCCTGGGTCTGGAAAGAGGGGAACAGAGTGAAAGGTGCTGATAGAGACTCAGCTGTTCAGGCAGCTCTAGGAAAGTACGGGAAGTCAAATCATCTCGACCTAGTAGTTCTCAGTCTGCTTCCTGTCTTATTGGCCTCTATGATTTTTGAATGGCATGGGCATCTGATATAGTCTGAGCATTACTCCCTGCTTCTTCCATACAGAGTGTTTTTGCAGTGTGGATGGCTAACCATGCTCCAGAGAAGTGCCTGAGAACACAGTTGCCACAAAACAACAGTTGTGTGCAGTGGTGCCACACAATTTGGGTTAAATCCCCTGATCAGTAAGGCTTTCACAGTGATTACTGTGCTTCCCAATATTAAATCATGACCTGAACAGCCTTTTGGTGAGGCTGGGACGGCTGCCCACTTTGCTGCACTTTGGATACAGCCAACTCTTCAGTACCATGCACTATAGTTAACATTTGTTTGGGCAAAGTAACAGCTACTCAATTCAAACCGGCTGACTCAGAAAGGAGTAGTGTACTAAGGAGATTCTTGGATTCAGAAACCAATCGGAAGGAATGTAGTTGGGCTTCAGAAATGAATCAGTTCTAGTCCAGAAACCAATACTGCACTCTATGTTAACTAACTGAAATTTAAATTTAAATAAATAAAAAGAAAGAAAGAAATTAACGAATCCAAGGATTCAAACAATGTTAAGGCTTTTTCTCCATTTTTCTCTGCTCCTTTCCGAGTATCTTTTTATTCAGCCCCCTTGTATCTGTAGACTATCTTCCTCCATTTCAGTTCATGAAACAGAAAACCTGGCTGTGGTGGTTCCTTTATTGCACACATTATGATTCAAGTAT
This sequence comes from Ursus americanus, assembly GCF_024610735.1. Taxonomy (NCBI): domain Eukaryota; kingdom Metazoa; phylum Chordata; class Mammalia; order Carnivora; family Ursidae; genus Ursus; species Ursus americanus. The sequence goes on along the minus strand of NC_142152.1, from coordinate 29,573,392 downwards.
CCGAGGAGTTAATGCTCTAGCAACCTTGGGCCCAAGTGCAGAAATCAGGACAAAGTACTCACAGGTTCAGCTTGCAGTTGTTTCTCAACCACTGAATCAGCCATCTGGGGTGGCTCAGTGGTGTTGGCAGCTAGGGGATTCCTATTATCAGTCAGTTCCGAACCCCATGTCTTACTAGAAGACCAATCAACTTGTCCACGAAGAGCAGACATGGTGTGATATGGCTGCTCCTGCCTCTATAATGAAATTGGGAAAGAAAATAAAATTCTTAGAAAAAAAGGTGCTGGGGAAAAACTAGAATAACTGTATATTCTGTTTGCTTCCCTGTGGCCATGATCTTTTCCCCTTTGCATATTATATATTATAGCTTCCCCGTATTTCTTTCTAAATGCCCAATTGTCACTATATCTGCCCCTACACACTTAGGCATGCTGTCAACTTGAATAATTGGAAATTTTCATGTCCGGGAAATTTTGCAATGACTTGATGTCATTGTAATACAACATATGCTTTATGTTTCCTACATATAAAAAGAAATAAGCATACTGCAAAAACAAATGTAGAAACTGCTTGTAATGATTAAGAGGAAATAATTCTTAACTTAATAATATTGGTTTAGAAAGAGAGCCAAACAATAGATAAATAGGATACCTCTTCAGAAAAATAATTAAAACAAGGACTATAAAGATTAACTTCCCATTTTTATTATGAGTAGATATACTAAAATGTATGTTCATATTCTTTAGCGTATCAGTATTGGCTGAACATCTCTTTCCACTAAAATTAGTTTTCCAAGGACATGCACTACATTATTGAAAGTTGCTTTTTTAATATAGATTCTCCTCTAAAATAATTTTATAGTTGCTAAGCAGTCAAATGCCAAACTGCATACTAAAATATACATAATGTGAATGGAGGCAAGAAACAGGAGTAGGCAAAGGTGAGGAAGAAACACATGATTTCTATTCAGTTGGAAAAGGAATTAATGGCTAGCACGGTGAGAATGCTGGAAAGCTATCGCACCACCAGCATGATATTGTTGCAAAACTGCTTTCTGTGGATAGAATTCTTGTTGTGCAATCTTGATTCAGCTTTTAACAGCAATATATATGGGTTTCATCCTGGCTATCAGCACATTTATGACGGTCTTATTCAGGCCAAGAACTGGCTCAGGTGTGTTATTTCCAGACTGAGATGTTTCCGTGTATATAACTATATTTACAATAGAAAGGAATACCCAATATTCCTATTAAGACATAGATAACTCAAATTCATGGGAGATGAGGCATAAAATTATGCAGAACTCTCTGTCTAGAGTTGGTGACTACATATCACCTTAGGGCTGATCCTTACTTACTTTCAAGGATCACTAACAGGTTGCTTCCCATTGGTCCCCTTAATTGTGGAGGTCCGGGACTAGCTGGCATGAATTGCTTTGGCAAAAGGTGTAATGAAATATTTTATGACCTGCAAAGGACAGATCTGTTCAAATCCCCTTTGGTTGGCAGAACAGGTCCCTAAGAAGGAGATACGCCAATTTGTGTGAGTGAGAAAGTGACGAAATACAAAAACTGCAAACCATAGTGGGAGGCAAGGAGTCCTGGCTGGTAATTCAGGGTCAGACCAGGGTCTGTGGGTTCACAGAAGAGACTGGATATGGCCCTGTATGTGGCTGATGGTGAAGCCCTCCAGAGATAGACACCCTGAACCATGGCTGAGCTTGTGGTTTGGTGGATTACACGAATGTATTGATATATGCACCTTAGCTGAAAGAGTAGATCAGGGAAATTGAATGTGCTTATAATAAACTTTTAAAAAATACAGCTGACCCTTGAACAAAATGGGTTTGAACTATACAGGTCTACTTATGGATGTATGCATAAGTATACATGGATTCCTAGTTTTGAAATAATCAGAAGTTATTGAGAAAAATACAGACATTGGAGTGAAAGATTAAGATTTAAACATTGCTCTTATAAACTCATGGCAATTAGACAAATTACTTGAACTTTGTGCCTTAATCTAACCCACAAATTTACCATGAGGATCAATTGTGCTGTCATAAGACCACATATACATGAATTAAACTACCTAATACAGCAGACTGTGAGTTTTTGTTTATCTGTCTCTGGTTTCAAACTTTGTATGAGTAAGGTTCTACCTGATTTGTTTTTGAGCACCCGTGCACAACAGTCTCTCAATATTGCTTATTGAGTAAATGAAGTGCCTTCTCAACAGCAAAAAGCACCCCTCATCCTTAATACACAAATTTAATTAAATCATGATTCCTTTATTAGTTGGTAGTTAGAAATGTGCTTGTCAATAACCCTGAGCCTCAGGACATCATTACAAATACTCACTATTTCTGTGTTATTGATTCTTGGTTGCATTAGATAATATGAATTTTACGGGAAACAATGATAGATAAACTAAATTTCATAGTTTATTCTATAAAGGGAGTGGACCTTAATTTTTTTGTTTTGAGGGTAAATGAATATTTTATGTTATAAAAATACTTTGCCCGAGGCAAACATGCTTTAAGTGTCATGTCCAAAGCCACAACAATAATTAATGGCACATTTGGGATATAAAATGCATTACGTCATGTCTTACACTATGTAAAATGTTAAGAAATTGGATGGAAGGTGCCTTGACATAAAGATCAACGCAAAGAATAGGTGTAGTAGGTATTTTTGTGTTGCTTTAGAGTAACAGCCAGCTGTTAGTGATCGTTACTATCATGGCAGTCCTCATTACCCTTCCTCTTCTCTAATCCAGTGTGTCAGTATATATGGACAACGGACACTCTGTTTCATGAATCAGTCCACATTCTTCAGTCTATGCTTTCCCCCTAGGCTATCTGATCATCTACTGATCATCTTCCATGGCATCTACTTTTTCTGGCCCACTAAATACTAGCAGAGTTAAATTTTAATTAGTATGTTAATTGCTTTTCAAATATTTTACATTTTAATTATTTTATTTTTTATATTTATATTTTAATTAATATCAATCGACTGTTTGAATTAAGGATATCTGCTTGGTTAAAAACTTCATCCAGGTTACACAACTAGCACTCAAGTACCTATTCATCAGAGTCCAATGCCCATCATATTTTCTTTTGTGGAGAATAAAACAAGGTATCTAAGAATTAGACGTTTTGGATAATGATGGAAGATCCTTGCAGATATTACTCAGTTTTGTTGAAATACCCTCTACCATGTGCCCAAACAAAAGCCCTGAACACACACATATATAACAAAATGTAGAAATTAAAATCTCAGAATAAAAGGAAACACGTATTGATGTGTGGGTATGGTTTTCCCACTTTTTTTTTTTCCTATCTTCCTCCTACTCATTATTCAGTTAAATATGTGTTCTGCACTTAAGCCTCCCTTTCTCACCTAAACTAGGTCATATCATCAAGCAAATATTCATATAACAGGTGGACATGCCATGACACTGATCATACTTTGTTGAGTTTATTTATTTAATGTTTACCTTTGCTGCTGAACTTTACTTTTTAAAGACGTAGAATTTATTTGCTCTCTTAGCCCAGTTTTCCATACATAATAAGGGCTCAATAGGAGTTTGGTGAATGAATGGAGAGCTAGCTACAAGGAAAGAAAGGAATAGTCCCTCTCTTCTTCCAATTCATCATACCACCAACACCAAATGTGTGCACACGCACGCCCACACACAGACACACACTACACACAATGCAAATGCAATTCATTAAAGGCAAAAGTTAGCCTTTGGTGACATAAAATGATTAAGAGTCTTTTATACCCAAGCTATTCTTGTTCTCTGTATATTTAAAATATGAAAGCATAGTGCTAAAAAAAAAATTCAACTGAGTAAATTTTTAAGATTTTACTGGCTTTATTCAAGGATTCATGAATCAAGCAGCATCCCATCTAGCAAAGAGAAAGGAGCTCTGAAGAGCTGTACAAAATGAAAGACCTTGATAAGCAGAGGGGGATGGGACAAGAAAGATGTACTAGCAAAGAACTGATTGCTAGTGGCAAGGTCATCTTCCTTTAGGGGATGATAAGGTTCATCAGACAGATTACCTCACTAGTGCTGACCAGGTAATTCCAGATTGACTGCTTTAAGATTCCATTTCTGGGAGAGGCTGAAACCGTAATTAAGTTGAGTACTAAATCTCTAATTGGTGATGTGGGGCTTAGCACAAGTGACTCCATTTAGAATGTATTGTCTCTGTTTTAACAGTAGTGAGTTTTGACACAATTATGTTTGAAGAATAGCAGTGCTGTTTATGCCAAAATGCACTTAAAACATCAATATCACAGAATCTCTCTAGCATTATTTCTTATGGATGAACTGTGGAGAGTTGGGAAATATAATGCAGAAGAATTTATAATCCAAGACTTTATTTATTGAGAAAATCACCCATGCTTTATTGGCATATCACTACATTTACTGTAATTGCCTAATATAAGCTTAAGTATACATAATTGCATTTTTCTATCCTCTTTCCACTGACAAAACTGTGGCATGATTGTAAAAATACCAAACATGGACAGCAGGAAGGAAAAGTTTGCTCAAGAAAGAATGCCCTGTTTTTATTTGTAAAATGACACATTTATTAGTACTACCTATTCTGCACTTCAATTATAATATATGCATACTGAATAGCAAATTGAGAGAATAAAATAAAAAGCTTGTTTCATATAAAATGGCATGGTATAATAAGAAATATATTTGGTCTCTGTCCCACCTTCCTGGAGCAAAACTCCTAAAATGCTTATAATTTTCCGAGTGATAGGAATGTCTTTGTTATTCATAACGAGCTCCTTTCAATTACATCTTAGCTCATGCTAATGAAGTGACTAAGGACAGGGCCACTAGGCAGCCTTAGTGGGCTCATCACCAGAAAGGCCAAGTGATTGGAGAGCTGAAACTCTCAATCTTGCCCACTGATGTCCAGGAAAGGGGGATGGGCTGGAAATTAAAGATCTACAGAAACTCTTGAACAAAGAAAATCAATGAGCTTCGGGTTGGTGAATGCATCCACATGCTGGAGGGTGGTGCACTGCAGCTCCTCAATTGGAGGGGGACAGTTCTTGCATTCAGGATCCTCTGGCTCTTGTCCTCTGTACATCTTCATCTAACTGTTCATCCGAATCCTTTATCATATCCTTTCTAATAAAGATAAGTGAATGTTTCTCTGACTCTTTGAACCACTATCTCTGGTAGAGAGTGTCAGAATTGAGTTAAATTCATGCGACACCCAGCCAGTGTCCACTGATAATTTGAGAACTGTCTGGTGGTGTTGGAAAACACACAACAGAAATGACTATGCCATATTGGATTCTCAAGATTTTGTTTAGGTCACTGATGGACTCACTTAACACTCATTCTTACCATATCATGTAACAAAATGCTTATCGTATATTGTGCATTTTTCTATGAACCAAGCACATTTTTTTTCAAAACTCTATAGAAGAGACACTAATTTTATTCCCATCTTGCAAATGACTAATCCAAGCTCAAATGCTCTGAAAACTTTAAGTTATACACCTAACATATAAATGAGCTCTATACAGACACAGGTCCACCAGACTTCAGTATTCATGCTCTGAACCGTTGACCTATCATGGACCTTCTGCTACATACATGTGTAGTTCCCTATAGTTTGCCCTTTTTTCCTATTGTAGCTCTTAGAAAACTTGTTCTTTGTAATTAAGTTAAATCTAATTTTTTTCCCCAATAGAACTAAAGGGAATCAGGAGAGTCCCTTCTTATTCTTAGATAGTAAGAGAAGTAAATTCCCTAATCCTAACATCTACCATCTCTATATCTAGACCAGAATTGCTGTGGGAGAGGATTTTAAAACTCACTAGGTATCCAAGAGCTTTCCTCTGCTTCCCAAACTCTTGTGGTTGTTCTGGGTTATGTGTCTAGCTCTGGCTAATGGACTAAATGAAAGTCTCTATCATTTGGAGGCAGTAAAAAGTTTCTGGGTAATGCTCTACCTCTCCCTTTTTCTCATTCAGTAACCCTGGAAACCATGCATTGAGATGGCAGGACTTGAGATGTTAAGAATAATGAATCCTTAAGTCAATGCAATGAGTTTACCTGAAAATCCACTGAAATGTAGCAGAATTTACATGGATGGAAATAAACCTTGCCTTATTCAGCTCAATCTGATTAACACAAACCCAGGGAAGAGACAATAAACATACAGTGTTTGATCCAAAATCTTAAAGTTAATTAGCACGCTTTCAGTTTGAGGTATCAGAAAATCCTACTACAAATTACTTCAACAATAGGAAATGTATTATCTTATATGAAAATGTAATCAGGAGGTGGTTTGTTCTAGCACAGTAACTCAGCAATGTGCTCACAATATGACTGCAAGCCCCAAACATCATGTTATTAAATTTTAATATCCAAGGTTAGAGGTTAGGGAGGAAAGTGTTCTATTCTCATGTCTAGTTTTAAGGGAAGGGGAATTTTCTTATTCCTCCCTTCCCATATAACCCCTTCCCCCTTTATATCTAAGCGTCGAATTCTCCTATCTAAACTAATTGCTATAATTGAGTTGGGCTTTACTGGGATTGGTTCCCTAGTCTAATCAACATGCATTACCCAGGGCTAAGAGATTCCATAAAACGAACAGTCACCCAATTCCTGAATAAACACAGGGTTCTGCTACCAAGGAAAAAGTCAGTAACGGTTACTAAGGAGGTAACAGTGTCTGACGATAAGAAAGATATTCAGAGAGTAATGTAAAATGTTCATTCAACATTATGCATCCGAATTCAAATGCAATTTTAAGGTCAAGATGTGGCTAATATTACTTTCTCTCTAAATACCCTCTTTTTTTTTTTCCAGCTGATTAATGTTTTATAGCAGCTGCAAACATGTTATCATTGTTTGTTAACCTAACACAGGAGTAGAAAAGCTTCTAATGGGAACAAAAATTTCTCATCAATGCTCAACTATTAATCTCGTTTCTTTTTAAATCACAAATTGGCCCACTTTCAGGTAGCTGGCTTTCAAGTATTATTTGTATTATTTGTATTTAATTTTAAACTATTTGTGCTGGTGTCATGTAGAAAATGCCAAATTTGGAAATATTCACTTTCAAATATTAGAGCATATGGATCTTTTTAGGCAAGGGCTAATTTAGGGTTAAAAATGGATTCTCCTCATTCTCCAATAGGCTGCCACATTAAGCCAACTTGACTGAGAAGATATTTTGTATTTAAGGAAAATAGTGTTTTTTTAAATGTAAACTCAAGTGCAATTCCATATTATGACCATGAAAAGAGAAGCTCGCCCAAGGAAATATTACTGTAATTGTGAAGTTTGGTTAGGAGCTAAAGTAGACTATTTTGTTTTCTGGCTCAAAATTTCAGCAGTTTCTAAGGTGATTTCTAAGAGAATCCACTATAAAAGTCCCCAGTGTGTATGCTTTTTAAGAACTTGTGTTATAATCTCCACCTCTCCAAAGTATGAATTTAAATGATGGGCACTAATGTGCACACAGGATCAGGTGGGTTATTGGCTCTTCAGGATCACTGAAGCAAGGAGGTGAATGATGTGTGAAATGAAAAACCCGACCCAAAGCTCGGAGGGAGTCCAGAGAGAACTGTTTCGTAGTCCTGGCAGCGCCCGCTTAGCATGATATGAGAATTACACAGGTGGATCATAAAAGCTCCCTGAATCTCAAAGCAGGGAGGGCAGATGAGGGCGCTTTCGTGAGCTATTTTACGCCCGTGCTTTTCCTTAGTACATTTTTCTTATCTCTCAGCTACTCAGGGTTATAACAATTAATAGTCTCTATCTCAAAGTGAAGTATTAAGGGGAGGAAATTACCTGAACCACTTGAGCTGAATAACTCAACTTTACCTCCATTTTCAAGAGATATAAATGGGCAAAGGGGAGATTAAAAAAAAAAAGAGAAAGAAGAAGAAGAAGAAGAAGAAGAAGAAGAAGAAGAAGAAGAAGAAGAAAAAGAGAAAGAAAGAAAGAAAGAAAGAAAGAAAGAAAGAAAGAAAGAAAGAGAAAGAAAGAAAAGAAAGAAAGAAAGGAAGGAAGGAAGGAAGAAAGGAAGAAAAAGAAAGAGGTACTAGGGAAGGATTTTGTCCTTAGAAATACTAATTTCAGTTCTTTACCTAAGCTTTCTGTAGAGACCTAAGGCCTATACTTAGAAATACCGTATCCTGATCTTTGTTAGCCTGTGCAAAATAACATGAAATATAATAATAATAATAGTAATAACATAAACACATGCACATACTATACCTAAAAATAATATAATAAAATACACACATGCACAATAAATACGTAAAAATCTATTAGTGTCTGAGCTGTCTGTAAAATGTTAAGCTCTTGGATCACCTTATCCTAAGTATCAATTGAAAAGCTTTCTAGGATTGGCCTGACGGGCTTGGAGGGATAGGGGAATGAGGAGAACCATTAAACAGCCACAGTAGACAAGCAAATCAAAATAAGTGAATTCAGTGTGACTGTTCTTACTCCCAGAACCTCATTTCATTAGATCTGACTTGTAGCAGCAAGGGTGGTAATTAACATGTGCTAGTTTCACTGTTTCCCAAAAATGGAACACACACTACCACATAAAAAAATTTTTTGGGTGTTGATCTGATTTTTAATTTTGATAGTTACAAAGTAATTTTGGTACGTATTTGGGAAAAACATACCTCAGACACCAGCATGTCATTGCTTGAACATTATCCCTTAGGAGACAAAGTAGGAGGTGTACCATATGACAACATATCTGAAACAAGTATCGAAGTGACATATGTAAGGAGCACTGAGATGCAAAAAGGGGAAGGGCTTACAGGGTTTTCAGGAGAGAAGTATCACAATTTTCTTTATGATTTTGTAAGACTCAATGACCCATTTATCACTCCTTTCAAAATTTCCCTGCCTCTAGTTTGCACTTTGTGACCAGGTTACTCCACTGCTAACCCCGACTCTATGTCATTTATTTACCACTGCCATCATCATAATAGCTACCATTTTTCAAGTGTTTACCATGTGCAAGTCACTGAGTTAAATGCCTTGGGCGAAGCATATCACTGAATTCTTAAAAATGAATCCTTAAAATAGCAGATGCTGAAATTATGCCCATTTTCCAGATAAGGACACTGAAGCTTAGAGATGCTACCTTTTTAATCTGACTCCTCTTACCAGGTTATATTGTTTTCTGAAAATTCCACCTCCCTATCTGTATCTCCAATGTACTAATAGTACAAATAAGTACGTCATCATAAGAGCAAACATTTATTGATCACGCACTACGTTTATGACATAGATTTAAGTGATTACCTAGATTGTCTTATTCAAAACTCACTCACAAAACCCCTATAATACGCACTAATATTATCGTCACTTTACAGGAGAGGACACGGAAGTGGAGAGAGATAAAACAATTTGCCCAGTGTTACGTAGCTGTGGAACAGAAGAACTCGGTTTTGATGGCAGGCATTCTGACCACATCCCCACCCCAACCTCCCCAACCCATTCTCAAGGAACAGCATTTGCACTGGCCTTCAGTCTCAGCTGTGAGGTAGGACAAAGACACTAGTATCGGGGTGAATCTCTTACCCTCCCCATTGGCTGAGACAGACTTGTTAAGTTCTGGGATCTCTGTTTCTGTTCCATGAGGCTATCCCACGTGCTAGAGTTACTTGCAGGTAAGAGGGAAGGAGACAAAAGAGAGATAGAGAGAAGAAAAGGAAAATGAAAGAGAATTGAAGCCAAGGAAGATAAAACGATGTAACTCTCTACTTATGCTTCAAGTCTCCAATATATTTGGATACTTAAAAAAAATAAAGTTTCAAAGAACTTCTTGGCTCAGTTGACCTCAGTGTTCTGCGAAATTCTAAAGCAACAGTAGGCTCTGTCACACAAGCTCTAAAGACAAATCTGCTTAATGAACTGAACTTTTCAATTACAAATTAGCTAAAGGCCAAATTATGTTCACTATGTCCTTTAACAACCCTCCATTCTCAAATCCACCAGTCAGTCTAATCCCACGAATGTAAACAAGAGTCTTAAACCCTCTTGTTACATTTATTAATATATTTCCAAAGGAATATGTTTATTGTAAAGTGTTTTACAAAGTCTCCTTTGTCCAAAGTACTTAATATTTTATCCCTCAAATTTTCTATATTATTTACTTATGGTAAGAGGATTGAAAATATTCATAAAGTGTGTAAGGAAATTAACATGACACACTAATTAATATCTAGTTAAAAATGTTCAGAGATTAAAGATGTCAACCTAAATCATTTGCAGGTGCATTGTTCACATAGTTACGTGGGAGGGATTCCGTACTCTGCTTTATTTCACCATTTCAAAAAAAGACACATGCTTTTCCATTCAAACATTATTCGTCTCTAGCAAATCAACCACTAATACAATCTTCAACTCAACTTCTTCAGCTGGACTATTTCTGTATTCCATGAAAAGTAAGCCTTGATATAAGTGCTCACCTTTAAAATTATTGATCATGATCACAACTGATAAAAGTTATTAAAAGTAAATTATACTGCTTTTAGTCTGTGTGAAATGGCATCATCAGCTGACAAAACAAAGTATAAATTCTTTCATTTAAGTCTTCATGAAACCTGGCTAGGATTTACCTTAGGCTGATCGGAAGTAGCTATTATAGAAACTCTGATCAGTCCAATTGCTTAAAGTGGATATACTGCATACAGAAGTCCTAAAGAATAGATGATTTATATTTCTTTCTTTTTTTTCTTTTTCTTTTTTAGCAAACACACATTAACTGAGCTTCCAGGAAACTGATGGTGATGAGGTATTTAAAAATATATGGGGCACTATAATAGTTACAACAAGAAGGGTAATAGTTAATAGTTAACAGAAAGGAAGTCAACCACCTGTGTTACCCATGCTTTTCTTGACTTAAATTTCACAACAATGTAAAGAAGAAGATGTAATTAATAACCCCATTTTAAAGGTGAGAAAACTGAGGCTGAGAGAGTTCTTGGATTTTAGCCAAGATTATCCAGCTAAGTGTCAGTCAGGATTCCAAACCAGGTCTATCTGTTGCCTGCGCCTGTTAAGCTTTACTCTTCTAGCAGTACCATGGTGGACATAGGGAGGAGAAAGGTAGTGGAAAATATGATCCTTGTACAAAATTCTGCATCAATGATAGTCATGCATGATTTGCACACATGGAAAACACTAGAAAATATAATAAGTTGTTCTTAATTAGGTACAAACGTGGGGGTGCACAAAAGGAATATGGCAGTTAAGATCAATGAGAAAAGCTTCTGCATCCATAGCGTTCCCTTACTCCAAGCCTGGGAGGTGGCATTTGGACAGATGGAGGGTGGGGGTACCATTACTGGCTGAGGAAAGAGTCTAAAACATGATCTATAACAAAATGTACATTTACATAGTCCTTTAGAGTTGAAAGAAAATCTCCATGCACCACACTTCATCTAATTTTCACTCCATTCTTGGAGGGTAGGTGTGCTGAAGATTACCATTCTGACTTTAAAGATAACTTTTGGAGGCTCAGGGAGGTCAACTAAGTGGAAGATTCTGGATTAAAACTCAACTTTTTCTGCTGACCAGTGGTCTTTCTAGTTAATTACCATTGAAGGTGGTAGAATAAGCATGTTATATGTGGTGAGAGGTTGGAGATGAGGATGAGTGGATAAAGGAAATAGATCAAAGGAAGTTTTTTGTATGGGAATAGAGGGAGATCTATGTGGGTATATGCAGTCAGATAGGTTTTAAAGAACACATTCATGAGCTCAAATGTGATTGAGGTGGCAACAGGGAAACAGTGTGGTTTGTGGAGGATAGTAGACAATATTCCACACCTAGCTTTACAGTCGGCAAAGCTAGGGTAAATATGGCAAGCTATTTAACTTCTCCAGCTCTGAGTTTCCTTATCTTTAAAGTGATAGTATTAATCCCTCCATCACCAGAGTTTTATGGTGACCATAAAGGATAACTGTGATAATGGATGTGTGATGAACACAGTAAGCACTCTGTCAAGACCAGTGGTTGTGATTATGCTTCTGAATAAAGTGAAATAGAAACTGTGTTTCAAGCTGGTTAACCTGGAAGCAATGTAGAAAAGAAGAGAATCATGAGACCTTGGGTCAAGCGAAAAAATAATGTGGCATGATTTTAGCGTATAAAATTCTACTCTCCATCATATCTTTTATGGGCCTCCTGTTATATTTGTGTTCAAGCAATCAAACAAGGAGGCATTACACTGAGGTGGCTCTAATGGCCTGGTCACCTGCATAAGTAAGACAAACCCTAAGCCAGAGACAATTCCTGCAAATAATTTTAGGTTAAGAAGAGAATCAGTCACAAACAGTCAACTACACTTTCCCAAATAATGCAACTGCTTCAGCTACAGCCAAACAAATAATTTCCTTGCTTTGCTTCCCACCTTCTCTATAAAAACCTGGCCCCCTAGCTTCTGTGGGTGGAGCTGTCCTACTTCCTGTTTGGTATTGCCTGATTGGAATTAATGTTTGCTGAAATAAAATTCCCCAAAGTTTAATGTGCCTCAGTTTATCTTTTAACACTCGGAATAAAATTCAAATGTTATCTACAAAGTCTGTGTGTTCTACAAACACCTGCTTAATGTGGCTTCTGCATTCTCTTCCAGATTATCTCTCCAGGATTCCCTCTTGGTCTGTGATCACCAGGTAGCCTGGATTCCTGCATTTACTTCCTGCTTTTCAACCTACTTGAAACATGCTTTCTCCAACTGCTCACCTGGTCTCAAGTGTTAGCTTGAGTGTTGTCCTTATTAATCAATTATTAAAAATTGTAATTATATACATATTTGCATGTTTATGTTCAAGACATTGAACTACTGTCAAGGAAAGAGAGAAACATCAATTAATGTGAACCTAGCTTTTCTGATGCTCTGAGTGCTCAAAGTAAATTATGGAGACCTGCTGAGAGACGTGAACCATTTATATATAACACTTCACAATATCAGTAGTCAAGATGCCAGACATGGTAATGAGTGGTTAATTGCCAAATGAAGAGGAAGAAGGAAAAAGTCTCTAAGTGTTAGAGTTGGGATGGCAGGAGGCTCTTGGCTCTTCTAGAAGCTGTTGAAGAAATTGTCAAGGGATTTTCTACTTAAAAACTTATAGTGATCTAAAGATGGCTACCATTATTCTCTAAGTTAAATAAGAAGCTATGCTTTCAATTCTTCAAACCTGGGGATCGATGGTGTGTGTCTTTCTTGTTCTTTTGTGTATATTTTTGCTTCTGTGTTTTGTTTTGCTTTGTTGTGTGTGTGGGAGTAGATGGGGTGTGTGACAACAGAGTGTTTTGAAAGCAATGGGAAATGTGCCACTTGATGGATGTCATTTTGTTGCACTTGGCTTATGCCTTCTCTCAAGTTTTTCTCATGGGAACATCACTAAATTAAGAAGAGTTAGACTGTCAGAAGCTTCTCTGTCCAACTAAGAATCTCTCTTTTAAATAACAAGACAATAAATAACAAGAAAATGCTTACTAAATAAAATCAATTAATTTTTGACCGCATGTGATATACCAAGTGTATAGTTCATTATTTATATACTTTTGTTGGATGGATGCCCCTATTTATGTCTTGTGCAAGGTGGGTATAAAATGTTAATTTCATTTAAGAGATGTAACAAACCCAGACGTCTTTATGAAATTTGAAGGAACATTTTCTCTGAAGCTGGTGAGATTGTGGTTTGCTTCATCAATTTCAACAGCTTTTTTTTTTTTTTCTTCAATTTAAAAAAAAATTTTTTTATCAGAAGTGCAAATGTAGAAGACAAGTATCCCACTGTGCCCATGGATCTGGCACAATCACTGAAAAATATCAAACATGTCACCAATTAACTAGTGGAAAGAAAAAAAAATATGCATCTAGGAATGTCAAGACAGATTTCAAGCCTGAAATGTACAGCAAAGGGAAGATCCATGAAATAAGGAGCAAATATCTTGAATTTCTGTCTTTGAGGAATTCTTTCTCAATCAGCCATAACACTGGTTCTTGGAGATTATTGAGGTAGGTTGGATTTGAGACTAGGAAATCCAAGTCATGATCAGGCAGACAAAGAAGTTTCTAGACACTCTGTTATCCAGGTGAAGAATTTAATTATCACTGCTCCAGACAGATCCTCTCCAACCACTGATTCTAATTTGGAAACACCCTTTGTCCTCAGTTATGTACCTCGTAGTACATTGCTCCTTCCATTATTTACTCTGTTCTGAAATTACATTGTTAATATGTTTATTGATCTGCTATTGATTACCTCCCCATATCTCCCAGCATAGACACTGTGAAGCCATCAACCTTGTTGATCTTGTTCACTGTGTATCCCTAACTCATAAAATAACACCTGACACATATTGGGGTCCAAGGAAATATTTACAATAAATGACATGTAAGTAATATAAAGCACAGAAAGAGAGAGAATGGCTATGGCATAGTAATATGTTAATTATCTGCTCAGGATTTGTTTGATTTTCTTTTTAAAATTTTGAACCAAACATTTGTAGTGACTATGGTAAAAGATGCAGTAATTATAAACCACTAAAAGTAAAAAATGCTGCATTTCATTTGTTAAAGGAGTGTTGATTACCTTATTTTTCATCACAATTATGGTACTGTTTCCTCAAATCAGAGTTAGATGGAGTCACTAAACGCCCAATGATTTTATCCTTGAAGAGAGAGCAACCTCTTTATTTTGTGTATTATCATTCATTTATGCTGTTATTCAATCATTCATTCATTCTTTCATTTCTGTATTAACACTTCTCGAGTGGTTAGTGTCATCCTACTAAGTCATAGGTCCTTCCTTCTGGGGAATCAGAATCTAGTAGGCAGAGAGGCAAGGAAAGCACCATGTACCCATGCAATGTGGCATGAGGGTTGTGTGCAGTGACCTGTGAGAATGCAGATCATCCATCACCTAGCATAAGAAGTCAAGGAAGGCCTAGCAGAGAAAGTTGCACAGCAGAAAGTAGAGGTTAGGTCAGGCTGGACGGGTCATGAGAATAGTGAATAAGGATATTCAACTAGTTGTTCGAACTGGGCAGGATATATTTAGGAATGAAGCTGAAAGGGTGGACAAGAGTCCTCGTAAGAGGACTTTTATGCCTTTTATGTATGCTACAGTAGTGTCATGTAAGAGCCACCTGTCACCCAGATACTGAAGCTGCAGAATGGCCCAGTTACACCATTTGAAGCCAGAGCCTACAGGAAGATCTGCTGGCCATGTGGGAAGCCTGGCCTCTCAGACTGACAGTGCATTCTGGTAATAAAAGGGCCACCAGTGTTCTTACATTTATAGATCAGAAACTCAATTTGTTTAGTTGGTCCAGTGTACTGGTTAGTTCAGGCTGGCAAAATTCACAGAAGACCAATAATATTCAGTCTAAGTGTAAAAGAATACATAAATTCGTCCATTTCCCCTGGGGCAGGAGCCCACAAATAGAACAAAAGAATCCTAAAACCTTATTGATAAAGATATTCAGATAAGTTGTCATAATAAATCCATTCATCTATTGGGGAAGAAACAAAATCTAAAGTTAATTATCTGCATGGTCAGAGTCAATTCAGAAGACCAAAAATAATTTCAAATGCATTATTGTTTTTTGAATCTTCTTCTCTAAATTTTTAAATTGCATTTTTTTAACAGATCCTTTAGATTGGAATAAACTTGATTGAACTTCAAGTTCTTAAGTTTCTATGAGGATATATGTTTCCTAAAATAAAAATGTTATCACATCATAAATGTAGCATGTAAACCTCAAATATTTACTAAATGTAAAAATATCAACGTGAAATCACCTTTTTGTCAAACACTTAAATATCAACTCTATTGATAGTTTATTGGAAATCATAATGTACACATAAACTACATTTCTTTGTAATCCTCTTTTGATTTAATGATAGATCATTAACATCTAGTGACATTGATTAATGTGTGTTATATTTTGTGTATAGCAATGTCCGTATCTATATATTCAAACCCTTTTGATGGAAATTCAGAATTCAGAAATTATATCTATATTAATTTCCTTTAATTATGAATATTATTGGAAAGAATAACCTTGAATATGTATATATGATCTCTTTACTTATTTTTATCATAGGATAAATTCCTAAAAGTTGAATTTGTGTCAAAGGTGTGCATATGTTAAAGATTTAGGATTAAATATGAACATTATTGCTTCCCAGATTTCACTTTTTAAGTTTTTTTTTCAGAATTTACCTTTTAAGCAGTAATTTTGCTACACTTTCATCAAAATTATATTAGTATTTTTGTTAATGTTATTTTGATAAGGAGAAAGTATATTTTATTTATATATATTAATATAGATAGATATCTTTGATTACTAATAAGGCTGGATACCTATTCTTACTAATCCTTTGCTTTTCTCATTTAACTCTATCCTTCATTACTTTTCCATATTTATATAAAGATGCTAGCTTTGTAATTTTATTATTGATTTGCTGGATTCTATTAACGCAACTGATACCAAGCACCATTGTGTCCCCACGCTTTCTTCTAGCATCTAGGCTATAGGAGTAAGCAGAAAAAATAAAACAGTGACAACAAAAATAAATAGATAATTAATTAATTAATTTTTGTCCTGCACTGAGGGTCAAACACATGCTAACTACTTTTTCCCAACTTCTCCAGTTTTATATTTACAAACCACTTTTTAAGCTAAATGTCTCTCAATATACTTTATGATCTGATTCCTATTATTTTTCTTTTTCAGAGAGTGATCTCACTTCTAATTCTGGGTCCTTCTATCGGATCAATATTAGTTTGTGTAAAGTATCAGAATGTGTAAGAAGAAACAACCAAATCCCTTTTAAAGATTCCCACATATCCACAGGGTACCTTTGAAGAGAGCCTGGGTATTAAGAGGGAGTTTTCCCTTCCAAACCTTGGGTGTACCTTTATCTTCATTACAGTAAGGAGTGAGCATGGCTCTCTGGGCAAGGAAGGGAAGCCTGGGCAGTATGGGGAGGACGGGATGAGTCAGGGAAATAGGGGAATGTGCCCCTCTTTGCTGTGCATGGTTTGTACTGTTTTAATCTCACTTGTGAAAACGGGAACTTGTTTACAAATAAACAAGAGAAAAAGAAAGGTAGAGGTTTAGGTCTGATATTCCCTAGTTAGAGACTTGAGAAGTAGGAGATCCTGCATCGACAAGAATCTCAGCTCATCTTATCACACATGCTCTTTGCCCACAGATGGAATAAACGGCTTTGCTATTGTGATAGCTAACCGGAGTTTCCATCAAGGCACTCTTGAACTTCACCACAAACTTAATTTGAACCTTTTATGCTCATAAAGTTTCAATATTTACTCTTCCCAGCCCACATTTTTACTTTACTTTTGATTGTCTCTGCCCTTGCTCTTTCGAACAAGATCTAAATGGGAAGTGTCAGAGTATTATATCAAAAACCATTCAGATTGTTTTTGAATGGAGTGCAGATAAGCGTCCAAACTTTTGAGTGCCTGTTCTAGCTTTGCCTGTCTTTCGGAGTCCCTTCAAGAAGCAGCTCCTGGGCTGCGACAAATAGTTCTCATTACGATAACTCACAAATGAGTCTCAACACCAAGAGGTGTAGGCCAACTGACAACCTGAGGCATAAACAAAGAATTCCAAGTAAACTGTCATCATCAAGGCTGATATTTGGTGGTGGTTGTGTCCCCTCCCCCACTGAGTGATGTGCCTTAATACCTGTATTATCTCATTGGAAAGCCTTTGAAAATTAATCTCATAGCAGAGTCGATGTTATTTCTGTGTGTAGATTTTTATCATCAGCTAGTCAAAAACACTAAAAATATTTTTTTAAGTGGTTGTTAAAAAACAACTGAAACTGAAAAATCCTCTCTAGGAATAGTTTTTGCAATTTCTGCTCAAACAAGGTACATGGACAGCCCCTCTTATGCCTAATTCAAGCTATCTTTTTTTTTTATGGGTCATTTACATATATTGACTTCTTTGTGGGTGATTTTCACATTTACATAATACTTCAGGGAGCTTCATGTATTTTGCAAATATTAAATCATTTAAAGGTCACTAATCTTAATAGTCCTAGGAAAGAGGTAAGAATTTTTTAAAGCACCTGAGAACTACTCTTGATCAAACCATTTCCATCATTTCTGGGAACCAGTCATGGCAGTGTGGAGCAGAGTTTTCTGTAACTGGACCATGCCAAGAGGGATCCATGGGATCTTTGTTGTTACTAAGAGTGCAAAAACCTGGGTGGGGTTCAGCCATGAATGTACCTACTCTGTGCTGAGAAAATTGGCTTAAACTGGATACTACTAGAAAAATGTTAGCTCCTGTGTAGGTCGAAGAACATAATAATGACCCCTGCCACTTAGACAAACTACCAGAAGTCCCTCCCTAGTATTTTCTGAAGCCAGGGTTATGATAACCCCTTCTAGCCTGTGAGTTGTCTCTGAGGAAGGACTCCAAATAATCATTAAATGAAAGCAAATCATCCTCACATCAAGTGATAACATTTAGTTTTGTACCTTTGAGACCATTCAAGTATTTTCAAAACAAAAAATATGAGCCTTCTGTGTTTTCCTGCAAAGATTTAAAGCATTAAAAAATCTATATGAAAAAGTGAAAGTACAGTAAATTTAGCCTTGGCTGAAAGGTGATTTAATTATTTTTAAGTATTCATTCATTCATGCATTCAACATTTCTTTCTTCATTCACTGAGGACTAGAGCCAGGACCTGTTAGATTCTAAGAATGCCAAGAAGCATAATATAAAATCTTCCCCTCTGAGAGTTGGCAGTCTAATCTTACTCGAGAAACAGGGAAGAAGCTAACTAAAATTCAAGTTGATAATTGTTGTAAAGTTTAAAGAAGTAGCACATAGAACTTAAAGGCTCTGACTTTAATTCCAGTGTCCCTGGGCAAGTCACTTAATTCCTTATAATGCTTTCCTTCTCTGAATAAATGGGACTAATGAGAACATCAACCTCACTATGTGGTTGTCAGAATTAAATGAAATCATATTGGTAGCGCAATTGAGCTGGCATTAGGCAACGCTCAATAATCTTAACTTTCTTCACTGTTGTTATTTTTGTAGGAGTGAGTGTCCTTCAGGTACAGAATAGGTTGCTACTAAGTCTTCCTAAGGGAATAGAAAAGCACCCAAAGAATACTATACCTTGGTATGAAATTCAACTGTTTACTCGTTTTCCGCATATGCAAAAATATTTTTAGAAAGTCTTATTTTATTTGTAGATTAACCCAATCCTGGCCTTTACCTAATGAAATTCGGAAAAGGGAGCAATCATTTTTGGTTAAAACGAGACTTCACTCAGTTCTAAGTCTGAAATCACCATTAGGAAAAATTTTCTCTCTCTCTTTTTTTTTTTCCTGACAAATTCTAATGGGACATTTAATAATTGAGTATATTTACGTTAGAAAATGAAGTATATATTTCCTTCTCTTGCAGAAAAGAACAAACGGAAACATATGCACAGAGTCAACACATTGTCATCAGTTCTAGTTAATCCCTTCACTGGAGTTTCTTTTAAATTTAAGCTTATGTACATTAATGTCCAGCTGCTAGTTAAAATAGGTCTCCTTCAGTCAGATGTTTATAAGCAGAAGTTTAGCAGGCTGTCCACAACTCAACGCCCAGAAACTTGACTTGAGCATGCAGTGGGCTGTTCCTGTTTGTGGCATATTTATAGTATTGATTGAAGAAGTTTATGGCTTTGACACAGTCATGTATTGAGAATGAGTGGATTACATTTTTAAATGAGAATTATGGTTATATCCTGATATATACGAATGTTGAAGAATAGCAGTTTCTGTTAGACTTGAATTTTTTTATACAAGGGTCAGGGACAACTTTCAACCAGTAGAGCTAAGAGAATACTTCTGCTACAATCTGAAGTGCCTTCAGTACATCTCACAATATTCCCGAGGTAAATTGTACCCCTCTTGTTTCAGTGCCCTCTGTCTCTGCACCCATTCAAAGTATTGGCTGCAAGTACCCACTCTTCACTGTGCGTGGAAAGCTATGTATCTCTCCAGTATCTGCAAAACTCCAACATTATCTGGGCAGTTACTAAACTGAATCTGTCTTAACTCTATATTTGTAGCTCAAAAAAAAATTTTAGCTGCTCTAGGCTATACGTGGGATTAATATTTGCAAATGTAGGGAAGGAATCAGATTTGTGTAAATCTTTTCTTGTGGGAAGTTTCATTCCTTGTTTAGACTACTTTTTGTGAAAATAGATCTCTAATTTTTGTACAAATACGAATGACATGATGAACCCCAAGCAACACCATTAAATATCCCCAGGACACCAAAGGATCTTACACTCTCATCATGGTGTGGGGGTGTTGTGGGCGTTTGTGTTTGTGTCACACTAGTATGCAAGTGTTGCACAGCCTGGAATTGTTCTATTTCACGTGTTAATCATAAATTCTCAACTGGCTCATCCACCCACAGAATTCAGTCGTAATGCTTTTGAGATGTCTACATCTGGAGTAAGATATATTATCTTACGTAGTTTAGGAACTGATTGTGAAGATGTTTTGCACAGAGGGATGCCCACAATCATTTGATGATTGGGGAATATCCCAAAAAGTTTCCTATAAAGATATAAGTGAAAAAACATCACTCATCCAGCAGATTATTTTCAACATCAGTCACATTACTCTGTATTTAAAGTTTGTATGATGAGCGATGCATTTGATAAATGTTCCTTTGATTGGGTAAATAAATATTAAGTGAGAAGCCATAATCCCAACTCAATGGCATGTACAACCCAGAGATAACACCATGTACCTCGCTTCTAAAGAGAGTCGATTCCTCTTCCTGTTTCTTCAGTAGACTATCCAGGAATTTTCTCAAGCCTTGCCTTTGATAAACCTCTCGTGTCAAACTCTGGATGGCTAGAATTACCTTCTTGTAGGCTGATTCCCAATCATGTGGTCTTATTTCATTATAATTATCATTATAGCCCTGGCTGGAGGGTTCTGCTTAGTTTTCCAGAGTTACAATTCCCTCTTGACTATGATTAAACTGTCTTTGGATTCATGGGCCTGGAAAATTTGAACAGTCCAATTTAATGAAAAACAATTTTCATAGCCATCTGGCAATGGTCTGAATATTTCTAGAAGTTAACTTTTTGCATATTAAACTTTGAAAAGAAATAATTAAATCAGCTTTCATAATAGCCCACGTGGAGAGAGTCTGCTCTGTACGTTCCCACCAGCCCACTGATTTGTGTATCTATTGTACTTTCTCAGTACTTTTGCAGAGAAACAGATCATTTATATAAATTATAATCGATGGGGGTCTGAGTGCTGAGCATTTTGAAATAGCCTCTTGGGTAAGTTAGATAGTTAGAGACTAAGAAATTAATCTTATCTCCTTGGATTCTTTCATCAAGGCAAGATTTAAATCAATTAATTATAATTTAGGAAATTTTCAAAGCTAAAAAGCTTTCGGAGTGAAAATTATGTTTGGGTAATTATGAAGAAAGTTCTTCCTACTTAAAAAGATAGCCTCACAAAATGCCATTTTCCAGGTCCTTTAAGTTGTTTATAAACTTTTCATTTTGCCTTTATTTTCTATCTCAAGAACAATGCCAAAATTGTGAAAAGAATTAACCATTTATTGATTATAGCATTTGAGCTTTCTAGGAGTAATAACTCAGAGTTTCTCAGAGACGAAGTAGACAATTTTGAATCCTTCAAACCTGAATACAGTCTGTAAAACTACTAAATAACATTTATGCTTGCCTGGAGAAATTTGAAACAAAACAAAACAAAACAAAACACCTTCACTGAGCTTAAAATGAGTCTTATTTAATTCCTGGTGGAATTAATTACAGAGCTAGTAAATTGTGTCCCCTTATATATTTAGTTGGGCCTTCCATGAAAAGTCAAGACAAATACCTTGATCCTTATCCCTGCTATTCCTTCTGCCATTTTTGATGTAAGATTGTGAGTCACACCCCATATATGGTACTCCCTTTCTATACATGTAAATGGATTACAATATGAGGAAAAATTTGTGGGGCAAGTAATATAATGAATGGTTAAGTCAAAGTATTGATGCGGATCCTTTGCACATAATGCTTTGAACACCATTCCGTGGATTTAAAGGCACGGAAGATTCTTCATTCAAAATTTTTAGGGCTTATGTAAACAAAAAGAAATCACTTGCTTTATCACCCAACTCTTAATAACTTTGGTGGAAATGAATGCATTCTTTGAAGGCCACGTTTATTTTATCACTGTTCAAAAGGCCTAAAGTCAGAGGTATTTGCAAAGCTAAACATTCACAGGTAGCCAATATCCACAATAATGATGCTGATAAATCTAAATCATAAGGTACATTTGGAATCTTAATTTAAAGTAATACTAACAAAATATGTGATTGAGCTGACAAAACATTTGCTGTTTAAGTAAGTAATTAAGCTGATGCAATCAACCAAAAACTGTTTAAAGAGTTGATTGCCTTTCACAAGAGAAAGAAATCTACAGTTTTATACTATTTTATAATATTCTGTAGGAACTTTTTTTTTTTTCCTTTGGCTTTGGCTGATACCACGCTAGTAATTCTTGAGAAGTAAAATAAGGCCTTATTCTGTCCCTGCTGTTTATCACTTTCCTGAAATCATAATCCTCTCCATGTCACCATAATCATCTCCACAGGAATTAATTGTGATGTCACAGAAGATTATGACATGAAGTGGGAAGCAAGCGGCAGGATGCTGAGCTCTATTAAGAGCAAAAATCTCTTTCTTATAAAAATATATGTGGTACACGTATCATGCATTTGTTTAAGAATAAGATCAAATTAAATAAGAGCACATAAATACCTGAGATGGATAGGCTTCCTTACTCTGAATTTTTCAGACAAATTTGAGGGTCAAATTTAATGATTCATTAAAGTCAAAAATTCTTTTGGTGATTATATCAGAAGTATAATTATACTCTTTCCATCCTATTATTAACTGGTATGTATCAATATTTAATTGTATAACAAATGGCACATCCCTAGTGGTTTTCAACCTTAGCTGCAAGTTAGAATCTCTGGGAAGCTTGAAAAACTCCTGGTACCCTTACTCCACCCCAGAGCATCTGACTGAATTGGCCTGGGATGAGGTCTGCACATCAGGAATTTTCCAAAGCTCCCAGGTGGTTTTCAGGGGCTGCAAGGGTTGAAGACCAGCATTCTGTCTCACTGTGCTTGCAGCAGGAAATTGTCGTGGGAAACATTTATTTCATCTGTCATGGACTCTTCAGATAGAATTTTCAGAGAGAACCCTATTTTCCGAGTGTGCTTTTGTCATCTGAGCATATCTCCAGATCGTATCTCTGAATTTAATTAAAAAAGGCACATCATTTTATGGAAAATTTAGTGTGAGAAGGTGTTGATGTGTGATCTTGGGACATGAGAGGAAAAGCCTGCTAATTACCCGGGAGTAGTGGCAGAGCAGCAAAACATATGTCATGATACTTCAGGGAAGAGAAGGCTTTCCCCAAGGGTGGCTTTCAGCCCCAAACTGCAGCATCGCATGGGCTTGCTTACGAACACGTGTGGCACACTCACCAGGAACTTCCAAAAATATGTGGGATGCAGGAGGTTTGAGAGGACAGTTATGAGGTAAGAGGTTCACCCTTTCAGATATTATGCTTGAGTTAATCATCTTCAGTGTCTACCATATAGAAGGTGTTTGAAAATATGGAAAACTCAAAGGAGTATAAGAATATTTCCAATGCCGGGGCGCCTGGGTGGCACAGCGGTTAAGCGTCTGCCTTCGGCTCAGGGCGTGATCCCGGCGTTATGGGATCGAGCCCCACATCAGGCTCCTCTGCTGTGAGCCTGCATCTTCCTCTCCCACTCCCCCTGCTTGTGTTCCCTCTCTCGCTGGCTGTCTCTATCTCTGTCAAATAAATAAATAAAATCTTTAAAAAAAAAAAAAAAAAAAAAGAATATTTCCAATGCCATCCCTCAATTACAAGGAAACACAAGAAACAAGTTGCCACTCCACCAGAAAGCACATCTAGATGCATAATAGGTGAGCCATTGAGGGCCACAGATAAGCTACGGAGGCCACTGTATGAATGAGAAAAGTTCTCTCCACGGGGATCTGTAGCTTCCCAGACACAGGGCCTGTGGTTTGAAGTCCAAGTCACATCCTAGGCGAGGTGACTACACAGTACACGACAGTTTGAGCTCTAGGTGCAGACCTGGCAGTTAAATGATCTCACAGCTCTTAACAGGGGAAGAGAGAGACTTTTCAATCCCTTTGAAATTCTGCCCAAGTTTACTCCACTATCCCGATGTATGCAGAGTGGGGATCTTCAGAAAGCCCACTCTGGAAGGTGTATGATTCTGGATCGGCTAACCTGGTCACTCTCCCTTGGAGCCATATTTCTTGCTGATTGTTTGAGATGCAACCAACAGGAACTGAGTTCGGCTACTTATGGAGACATGGATTTATTTTATAATGGATAGAGATCAAGCCCATCTTATCACTGAATGCTAAAATCAGAATTAAATACATTTATTTTTCTAAGTGTACCAGTGGAGGCTTTGGGTTATTTTTTAAGCTAATTTAAAATGAAGCAGTTCATCAGGGCATATATATGTATATTGTAGATCACTGAATTGTTCTGCACAAAAATTTCAATGACTTCTGAATTTCTGGGCACCCATCAAGACCAAAGATAGGAGTTGAGGCAGAAATGAGAAGATGAGGGACAACAAAATACAGGAGGCAAAGCATCCAGGAGGGGAAGGCTGGTAAAACATGCCTAAGCAGGAATGGATGAGGATTTTAAAAGCTGGAATATTTTAAATTACATGGGTACATGTTGCTGTAATGTACCCAACATAACTCCATTATTATCCTCAAAATAGGATGCCAAGTAGATTGCAAGTAGTTATCTTTGTAAATCATGTTTTAGGGAAATCAAACCAAACCAAAGAAAAGGTCTTTGATTTTTGAACCCTTGCAAGACAGAGAAATGAGCTAGTTAAAAAGTTAAGGAAAAGGAGATTGAGAAATCAACAACAGTATGAAATTGGAGTTGGCTGTGGCTACAGTGCACCCCGTAGGGTTGTCTTCTGAGTAAGACAATAAACTCAGGTAAAGCCCTTGACACAACACTTTGCATATAAAAAGCTTGCAATAAATGATAGCTATTATCACCATTATTATTTTATTAGTCTTAGAGCCCATAGATATTGATGGCTATAAATAATCTCCCACATTATGGAGATTCCTTGGAAGGAATGTATTTTCATTTAGATCATCAAAGAGGACTGAACCTCCATTTTGATCTCCATCAGTCCTCTATGATTAAGTTCTTCATTTCAGCTTCTTCTTTTAACTCAGGAAAAAGACCCTGTGGGCAAAGCATCCCATGATGGGAACCAATACTCTCCCTTCCAGCAATAAAAAATGCCCTGAGGACAGCAAGACTCCATGTGATTGACTTCATGGCAATGATCAACCTGACTTTTACTGCCCACTTGCAAGTACCCACCGACCTCTGTCCCACAGTTTTCTTATTTAAACCTATAGGTATTTTCAGCATTTTGAGATGTGAGTCCACCGTCTTCCCAGTTGTTGGCCTCACTGAAATAAATGTCTTTCTCATTTCACCACCACTCATCTGGCTGCCTTTGGATTTTGTCAGTGGCAAATGGCCAAACCTGGTCTGTTTGGGACCCCCAAAGCCAGGTGCTCTTGCACCCTTGGGCCCTGGTTACAGTAACAGTAATTTATGGTGTGGTCTGATATTCTGGAATATCGTGGCTTAATTGGAAGTATATTTAGTATCTCAGAGTGTTTGACTGATTCCAAAAGTATTTCAAAAGAAGGTCCTATAGAGTTGTTTTGTTCAGACACTACTTACCTCTATTAGCCAAGAGAAATAAAGTTTGATTTCCCTTGAGTCATGTCATGCTTGATAGTAACAAAACAAACCGTACAGAAGAAACAGTATAGAAATCTAGATTTCTGAACATACCTATATTTTCCAATTTCAATGTTTTTGCTTACAAGGAATGAAAAAGACGAGTGAAGAAAAGATCTGAAGGTATGGATGGGGGTGGGTCCATGATGCTAATTTGTTCTCCTGGGGACATATCCCTGGTAGGGTGCGCATTCCTCTCTGCACTTTCTGTAGATTCCTTTTATTAAACAAGTTTTTTAAAGCCTACTTTTTTGATATATTAAAACAATAAGGATAAATCTACATTTACTACAAAGATAAATTGCCCCTAAATCTAATGTAGAGAAATGCATTTTTGCTTTCCTAATAACACTAGAAAAAGAGCTAGTGATCAGATTTCCTATTAGTGAAAATAAGCACTTTAATAAACTGCTCGGTATCTCCCAGGTACTGTAAATGGCAGCTGCTATTAGACCTGGTCTCAGTAATGTAACAGATAGCCATATAAACCCACATACCTAATGGAGCATAAATTAAACACAGTCTTTGGATGGCTTTACCATGTAAATGCAGCTTTTTGAAAAATGTTTAAATTTTTTTGTTTAATGGTCTTGCCAGTTTTCTACAATGGAGGATAGTAAACTTCATCCCTTCTGACCTTTATAAGTTACTCTATGATGGGGTTCAGGACAGGCCCCCCAAAATACGCCAGTTTGGCATCTTGATCATTTTGAATTAAAATTACATAAGAAATAGGCTATGCAAGAAGGACACTCTCGCCACTGTTTGTTCCCCGAAAGCAGGAAATAAATCTCCTGCGTGAAAGAAGGTACCCTCCCTGTACCAGGAGGGAAGGACATATCCTTATCATCCAAGGCTGACAAGTCTGTATAAACAAACCTTGTTACTTCTTTATTAATTTACTACCCCAAGCCCAAACTTCTTTCTTTGTCTTGTTAATTCTTCACAGATCTATTATTCCTTTGTTTAAAAGCACCTGCTTTGGTCACTTCTTGAAGCCTCATATTTCTATGAGTTTCCATATGTACAAATTAAATTTGTTTTTCTTCCGTTACTCTGTCTTATGTCACTTTAATTATTAGGCGGGCCAAAAACCCTAGAAGGGAAGAAAGAAAAACTTTTCCACCCCTACAATTATAGCCAACAAAATTCTCCACTTTTATGTTATTATTTTTAAGGCAAATACTCTTGGTACCAAATTCCTTAAAGTGGCATCTATAACAGTATACAAGTAAAACACAAATTATAATTCAGGTTGTGTAATATTTTGTTTTTATATTTAGTAAAAGTATATTTAGGTTTAAAAAAGCTATTTTTGCACATTTGTGTATGTATGAATACATATGTGTGTGGGTCTATGTATGTGTGTGTTTGTGTTCTAACACTACCTACATTCAAAGTATTCTGATTAAGGCACTGTGGGTAATATATTTGAAACATAAATAAAACAAATCAGAGAATGATAATTTATAATTGGAATGGTGTCTAATTTCCCTGTTCTAATTATTATGCTAATATTTGCTTGTAGCACTTATAATTATTTTATTACTAATATTTACCACTTCTTCTATAAATTATTAGAATATATATGTGCTTATAATTATATTTACTCACAGGAACATCATAATAATTAGCTACTCTAAAGTCAGATATTTATCACAAGAAATGTCACAGGCATAGCCAAAAATTATAATTCCTCTATGAATAGCATAAAGGCTTTTCAATCAAAACAATTTGTCATCTAATAGTTATTAGGGAAGCAAATTTATATCATCTATCTCTTTAAATCAAGCACCCCTGATGTTGACCAACAAAATCTGAAATGTTTGCTTGTAAAACACAGTATGTTTTCTATAATTACAATTTAGTCATGCACTCAGTTACCAAATAAGCTAACTTGTATGATTAAAAGTGCACTAACTTGTAGCTCACTGAACTATTGGGTCAGATAAAGGGAAACATTTCATTACAATTGGATGTTACATTCTAAAATGCTGAGGAAAACGACTTTTCCTAGTCTTACTTTAAGAAGGGGAAGTCTAAGAGGAGATTATCCTTCGGGCTACCAGAAGTTCATTAGCTAAAATGTTGACTTGGATTGTATTTTTGGTTTGCTATGCTGTAATTTATCTTCTCTAATGGGTTTACAACTATTTTGCTATAGTTAATAATCTCCTTCTGTTTCTCCCTTCTGCTGACACACCCAGACACATAAAGCTAGAGTCCGTCAGTCTTCATGGTCAAATAGGAGTATTGTAGTAAGAATAATATGGACATGCCATTCATAATGAATTCATTATACAGGAATTACTAACTTAATTTCCTAATTTGGAAAGGTGGAAATTGGGCATCTTTCCATACTTGTTCTTAATAGCCTGTAACTATCAGTTGTGGTGACCTGACTTTTTCCTCTACCATGACTGGTAGAGTCATGTGGTTCTCTCCCATATTCCCTGTGACTCCACTTGTGACCTTCCTGAAATGGTCTACTTGGATTAAGATAATGATTTTCTCAAAGCAAAAATGTCAATTTTGATCTGTTGTATTAGGTTATTCATGGTGACTTTTTACTCAACAAATGTTTACATTTTAAATGAAAATTTATACTTATGAACATAAAAAAGACCAGCAGATCAACAATAGTATTGTATTTAATTACGCATTTCTTAAGAGAGAAAGAGAGGGACAGAGAAAGTGAGGAAGCCTATCAACATACATGAAAATTATCAGATACAACCTTCCTTCCCCATTTACCCTGGAATCCTCAATGGTCACCACTCCTAGCTGGCTTCCCTTGCCCAGCCATCTGCCATCCCACAGACCATTCTGTGAACCCAACCAAGTGGTAAAGTTTATGAGTCTTGGATTCTTATTCTAAAAAGCCTGTGTCTCACCAGGTGGTCCTTTGCAACTCCAAACTTCTTTGACTTGGCTGTAGAACCAACACCAGGAAATCCCAGGGTTATGATATTTCTACCTTGCCAGCAAGTTTTTCAATTCCAGGGGTCACATTACTTTTCAATTCTGCTAAATCTATTAGCTTTATGGGAGTATTGCCTGATGTGGTGCCGAATGATCTGCCTTTGGCGTTCCAGGAACAGAGAAGGGAAATTAGCTTCTGCTTTAGCTGAATTCCACTTCTGTGCAGCTAGGAAACCATGGCTCACATTAGAGGCAAAATGGATATTTAATTTAGACTATAATATAGTCCTAAATTCCCTGTGATGCTTTCCATTTCCATTCTTTCCCCCTCGGATGAACTGACATAAGTTTCATTTTTAGACTGAAAAGCAAAGAACATATTCAGTTTAGGCTGTCACAGCACAGAGACAAAAATATAATTCAGAATTATCCTCCTTTAGAATAAGCCTTTGAATTGACAGTGCAGTATTGTATGCTACATAATACAAGCTTTTTATGAGCATTAATATACTACCTTACAACCTTGACAATTTACGCTGACATTTTGCATTAACATTGCAGTTAACTATTTGATGATACCACGCTGCTGGAATAAGAGAGTATTTTAGTGGCTGATTTTTTTTTTCCCTGAAGTACTAATACAAGGAACAATAATTTGCCCACCATGTCATTTATAATATTTCAGGATCTTTTCCTAAACACCCAAAAGCATGATTTTATTAGAGTCTACATTTGGTGAAGAAGTACTGCCATATACATTCATTTTTCTCTTTGACACCCAAAATGCAATATGGGTACATTTATTAATCAAATATTTAAGCATGCCAGGAGAGCTTTTTTGTGAATTTGTCTAAGCTCTATGCTTTTTGGATTCTTACCTTGAATAAGATGTTTGCTTTTGACTGACAATAAGTGACAGTGAAATTTTATTTTAAATTTTCTATTAGGTCATATTTTATGTACACAACATGATTTTAAATTTTCTATCAGGTCATATTTTATGTACACAACATGATATAGAAGAAATGGCAGATAAGTGAGCCAGAAACTCCAGGCCATCAGTCTTTGACTTAAGATGATGGTTTTTCTCAAAGCAAAAAGGCCAATTTTCATCTCATGTATTGGGTTGTTCGTGCTGACTGAGTTTCAACCAAATTTTGAATTTCAAGCAAAAATTTAGGTTTATAATTATAAAATGTAGCAGCAGAAGATGACTGGTGATTTGTATATAATCATACATTTCCCAAGAGAGAAAGAGAAAGAACGAGAAAGGAGGGAATCTGATAAACTATAAAAACACTTTGAGGAAGTAGAAACGTTCATAGCAACTCAAGCCAAAACAAAAAACATAGACGCCAAACTTTCTTATTCAGCATTGATTTTCTACAGCAGTCATGCTTTCATCATGCATCAGTTTACTTCTTCAAAACAAGAGTTGCTAATATATCCATTCTTCTTGCAATCGCCTACAGACAATTTTGCAATTGTTCCAACTCAAAAAAAAAAAGAGTCCATTCCATTTTTGTGCCAGAAGATATTAGTGACAAAAGCACTTCCTAATTTTAGATTTAAAACACATTTTTTTTTATTGTTTGCTCAGAAAACTGTGGTTCGAAAACTGGCATTTTTGTTGTTGTTGTTGTTGTTCTACTAAAACCTTACAGGTATTTTGTCTCTTGAATCTTTAAAAAGCTCACTCATTACAGGTTGTGGGGTGGACATCCGGGAGCCCCTCAGTGTCTGGTGACAAGCTGCTACTGGAAGATCGCCCTCCCTGTTTGTACATCCCAACACTTGCTCCTAGAGACCTGATTTTACCAATATTGGCATTAAGTTCCTAGACAAACCCTACATATATTGCAGGTGGGCAGTAGGGGAATTTTTTAAAATTTAAATTCAATTAGCCAACATATAGTACATCATCAGTTTCAGATGCAGTGTTCAATAATTTATCAGTTGCGGATAACACCCGGAGTGGCAGTGGGGGAATTGTAACCAAACCAACGTGAGTTGCTCTTTGGTGAGTCACAGGTAGAAACTATAAGAGGTAAGTTGCTGCACAATGGAAACTTCATTTGCAGCAAATAAGGAGATCATGAGGAATAACTTCCAAAGCCATGACTCCCCAAACAAAGTAAATGGATTCCTTTTATTTAGGGTTAAGATGACTATTTAGATAGGGAAGGCTTGTCATCGTATAAGAGTTGGTCCTATGGTCACTCACACACCTTAAGGAGACATACGTCTTTACATCCATTGCATGTTATGTAAGAGGCTTGTGCTCTTCCTCGGGTAGAGATTTTAATATTATAATGAAGTAAAGGTAATTGTCAATCATTCCAGAGCTCACTCCATGGTCCATCTGCACAGGCATCAGTCCGGGGTTGAGCGCAAACTGGGCTGGGTGCTCTGAGCCACCGGAGCTCTTTCTCCAGGCAGTCATTACTACCTGGGGGTTAGTTTTGATTTCCAGCATGGGATGCTATGCACATAGGGTTCTTTGCCTGAGTTAAGAGATGAGCTGGAAGGAAGAGCTAAGGGAAAATGTGAGACAAAGGTCAGTGGGTAGAAGTGGGTGAGCAGTAAAGGTCAGGTCCTGAGGTCTAGCTGATGACAGCATGAAGGACAAAATTCTCAGAACGTGAAATTATAAAAAGATAACCAGCATCTGCGGTTGTTTTTAGACACAACTATAGGAGAGAGAGAAAGAAACAGAGAGAAGAAGAGAAAGAGGAAGAAGACAGTGACAGCAAGAAGGAGGAGAAGGAGAGGGAGGAGGAAAAAAAGAGAGAAAGCAGATGAGAGAGTGAAAGGAAGGGAGATGCTCTTCATGAAGCAATGAAGAGCTTCTGATAGTGCTTCTTACCCTATTTTTGATCAGGAATTTTGTTTGCTTGTTTGCTCGTTTTCACCCTGAAGATAATGTACTCACTTTACAGAAAATGAATATCCTTTCTCATAAAAGCATTCGATAAAAAGTTCATTTTCCACAAACCTTCCAGAGTTGACATACTCCAATTTAAAAAGAGTAATTATGAACACTGTAATTTGATTTATATGATCTTCTTGTAAAAAACACAGATCTGCCGTGTTTACACTGCCTGCCTCACCCTAGAAACCGGAGAAATTATATATATATATGTATATATATATATATACACATATATATATATACATATATATATATATACATATATATATATAAAATTAAGATTTTATTTATTTATTTGAGACAGAGGAAAGAGAGCATGAACAGAGCAGAGGAAGAGGGAGAAGCAGGCTTCCCTCTAAGCAGGGAGCCCACGGTGGGCTCGATCCCAGGACCCTGATCATGACCTGAGCCGAAGGCAGATGCTTAACCAACTGAGCCACCCAGGTGCCCTCCTTTTTTTCCTAAAGATTTTATTTATTTATTTGAGAGAGAAGAGAGACCACGAGCCAGGGGAGGGGGAAAGGGGGGACAGGGAGAGTAGAAGCTCCAGAAATATTCTACTTAATCAACTGATGGAAGGGTATGCTCCTGAAGGAGGTGAAGATGTAGCAATTTGGATTGCTTAGATTTTGTGGTACCTTTAATGCTTGGTATATCAGAACAGATCTTCCTCTGCCACCTCACAACCCTGCAAGGTTAACTGCAATTCCCGTGTTCACCTCAGTACCCTTTCCCTGCCTTAATTATTTTTCACTAAAGACGATAACAGCAGTCTTCAAATTGTGTTGCTTTCACTCTTCCTCAAAGAGCTGTTTCTAATTACAAATATTTCATCATAATTTTTTTTAAAGATTTTATTTATTTATGTGACAGAGAGACAGCCAGCGAGAGAGGGAACACAAGCAGGGGGAGTGGGAGAGGAAGAAGCAGGCTCATAGCCGAGGAGCCCGATGTGGGGCTCGATCCCAGAACGCCAGGGATCACGCCCTGAGCCGAAGGCAGACGCTTAACAACTGCGCTACCCAGGTGCCCCTCATCATAATTTTAGAAGTTTATTTTTGGTTAATGGGAGATAAGGATACTAACTGTTTTGTAAGATGAAATAAGGATTTACTGTAATTGGAATAAATAGTTCATACTTTGATAAAATGGGTTTTAAACACCTATTGAATATTACACAGCCAATCTTAAAGAATCATGTACATTTTTTTTATCTTTGGATTTTATTTAATATATCTTGAGAAATTTGGTCATCTTGGACAAAAATTTAGTTAGGTTTAAGAGAATCAGGTTCAGTTACCCCTAACACATAGACCTTTTGAATTCAGAATGTGCAAGGAAAAATAGGAAGACCAATAAGTTTAAATCATATCCATGAATGATTAAAGAAGTTTCTGCAAAACCAACGTATTTAATCTCTTTGTTCCACAACTCAGGTTAGGGTTATGCCTTCCTTTACTGAAATGAGGGAAGATATTAATAGAATCATGACCTAAATCTCTCAGGCAGCTTTAGAAACAGACTACATGGGAATTAAGGATCTAGAATTTGAGGATCTCGAAATGGATTCCTGTAGGACTGTTTCTGGGGGGTACCACTGGGAAAGTCTTTATGTACTTAGAAGTCTTCCTCCCGAAAGACTGATCATCTCAGTATAAAACTCAAGACTTATAACCTGGCAGACAAGACTTCCCTCGATCTGGCTCTGCCTATCCCTCATCAATCCCTTCTCATCATTGCCCCCCGGAAACCTAACCTGGAGTTCTTCATGTACCATGCCATTTCACAGAGTCATCTCTTAGATATCATCTTTCACTGGATGGGTAAAATAGATCTTCATACATACACACCTGCACATTAGATTAGTGTTAATATACAATTTTCGTGATTGTAGTGTTAAATCCAACTTACCAGACAATTACTGAAATCCTGTGCATGGGGGATAGGTTCACATTTGACTTCATATTGGTTTTGTGGCATATTTCAATCCCATCCCAAGCCCTAATATCATCACCAGTTCCAAACTACTAGACATCAAAATGATGGACCCTTGGAAATAACAAGGGCTGAATTCTCTACCGTCTGGACGTGACTCAAAGTTAGGATTTAAAGGACAAAATGTCAACTCTGTCCTTGCAGCATTTACCTGCCACGGATTATCTCGCAGATTTAAATGCTAGTGGCACCCATCCTCTGGAGGGTAGGAGTACATGCTCTACAGGATTGGCCTGCGGCAGCTGACTCCCAGCCGTGGGAACCGACTGCTATTTCTCGGCTGAGACACAAAGACGAGTGGCAAGGGACGGGGGATGGAATTTCCTGAACTTCAGAGGGGGGATGATGGTTTATTTTCACATTACAGCTTAAACCTTCTTTTCTTTAATCGTACACAAGTTTTATTTTTTAGGTATAATTGTAAATAGTTGGAAATGTAATAGAGAATAGATTGATAGACGGATGGTAGAGTATATCAGCATCACTGAAGGCAGAAGATGTAGTGTGTTAGCTGACTCATTTATGGCCAAGTACCACCAAACTTGCACACATGACCACTTCTCTGAAAAATGTGAAGAGTATCCTCGCATATGCACATCAGCAAGGATGGAAAAGCATAAATATTTTTTTCTCCTTCGTGGAGATATCAGGTGATCTACAAATGCAATGCACATGTATGTGGTAGATGTTTCAATGACAGGATAGAGGAATGGGATATGAAAAAAAAATATGTGGATCATTCACGGTGATCGGATAGTCTTTCTCCTTTGATTCACTATGGCTCTCATGTGACACGTTCATTGTTATACCAAATGAAAACATAATAGACTAATATAAATAAAATGTAATAGGCACTATCCCCATACTGCCGTATTCCCAGTTCCATCCTAAAGGAAACTTATCATGACTTCTCATCTGTTAGGTGTATCTCCCTTCAGATATTTTTCCTGTGCATTTTCATATATATGTGTGTACCTTTATAAAATAATATAATTGGGTGAATTTTATTTAAATATTTTTTTGTTACGTGCATTAAATCTTTTCCTTACTGTATAACTGATAACAGTTGGTCTATCTTATTCTTTAAAAGTGCCGTATAGTATCATATGGTCATCTGAATGTTCTACAGTTAAATTAAATGACTTCATAGTCATGGGTATTTAGATTTTTTTTTCAACTTTCACTATTATAAACTATGATGCAGTTTAGGTTCTTATATATGTTTTGTGTCTTGTGTACACATTCGAAAGTAGCTATTCAAAAATGAATGGCTGCTTTTAGGCCATGATCATTTTTAGCATTATGATTTATTTTAAAAGATTCTGCCAAATCGCCCCTACTCACCTCGATTGCTGAATAAATCTGGCAGAGGGGAAGCATGCAGGCTGCCTGAACTTTCCAGCTTGAAATGGGGTATTTTGCTGGTTTTGATTTGCATTTATCTAGATACTGCGGTCTGTTTTTCTTGGGTTCTCGGCCGTATTTACGTCCTTTTCAGTAGATTGCCTATTCATAAAAGTTATTTATCTTTCTATTGGCTTGCTTGTATTTTCTTGATCAGGGGATGCCTTTTTGTATGCCAGAGAATAAGACTGAGAGTCGTTTTATTATTAATGTGCTTTTCTAGTACACTGCTTACCTTTACTTTAACTAACTTGTCTTTTGTCTTATGGACGTTTTAAATTTTTAGTGTGGTGAATTTATGACTCCTTTAATTTATGATGTTTATTTTATGTGTTTTATACACAAAGACCTTTTCCCTAAAAGTCATAAACATATTTTATCATATTTTAAAAATATATTTGTAGTTTTGTTATTTATGTTTATGTTTTTAATCTATCTGGAACTTGAGTAAAGGGACTAAGTATATAATTTTATTGTTTTCATATGAATATCAAACTTTCCTGGCAATATTTATATAATCCACTGTTTCTTCACCAGTTTAAAACACCATTTACCCTCTGTACAAATTCCTATACAGATAGGTCTATTTCTGCACTATGTGTTCTGGTCCGTTAATCTCCTTGTCCATTTCTGTAC
The DNA here is from genome assembly GCF_024610735.1 of Ursus americanus. NCBI lineage: Eukaryota > Metazoa > Chordata > Mammalia > Carnivora > Ursidae > Ursus > Ursus americanus. The sequence continues at coordinate 29,537,503 of NC_142152.1, read as the reverse complement.
AATACCACAGTGACTGAATTTATATAACAAATAGTCAGGGATGTGATAAGGTGATCTCTCTTTTTCTCTCTCTCTTCCCTTGATTCTCTCATAATCTCATAATCATTTGGCAAGTAAAAACAGTGACAACATCATAAGCATTTTTGAATTATTTTGTCAAGTTCTAGGAATACTATTTGGGAATTGATTAAAGAGAACACTGTAATTGCTGTTATCCATCTTCTCCTTCATGATCACAGTCTTACCCCACTAATTCAGTTTTTCAAAAAATTTTCTTCAGTTAAGTTATTAAAAAAAGTTGTGTCCTTTTTTATTGTGTTTGTACTAACTCCTAGTTACTTTATAGTCCTGTTAACTGGTAAAAGGGATTTTTTTCTGTTCCTTTTTCCTTAGGTTTATTTAAGAAATAGTTTTGATATCTATGATCTAATTTTTACCTAGCCCCCTTGCTGATTCCTTGTTGTTGATTTGCTTGGATTTCCTAGGTAGACAATTATACCACCTGAAATAAACATAGCAGTTTTGTATCTCCTTTTAGTCTTTAAAACCACATCAGTTTCTTCTCTGATTCAATTGCTTGGGAACTCCAGTACTATTCTTAATGGTTACCCTGGGAAATTCGACTGTGTCTTATTTCTTATACTGATAAAATGATTTTAGATAATAATGATGTGCCAGATGTTTTCTATTAAGGATGCCCCCTTACTGCATAGTTTCTATATTTTTTGGATTTAGTTTTATCATGACTATTTAACTTTAGCTAAGACTTATTGGGCATGCACTGGGATCATATTTTCCCCTTCGATTTATTAATGTAAAGAATTATATTCTTATATGTATATATGTAAAATGCATATATATATGTGTGTGTGTGTGTATACACACACACACACACACACACACACACACTTTGCTATTGTAACATCTTCTTATTACTGGGGATACATCCTACCTTGTTACTATGAGCCACTCTTTTACTATTTGCTTTATTATTATTTTATTTAGGAGATATTCTTACTGTTTCCTATTGTGTTATCCTAATTTCATACGACTACCACAGTTTGCAGTGTTACTGCAAGGAGCTAACTCAGTGGGAGCAGAATTATATAATGGTTCAGGGGCGAGGGTTGTGCAGAGCCCCTAACTTTTCAAGTCACTATTATTTAGGAGAGATAGTCCTATCGTTTGCTTAGTCCAGCCTCATATCAAAGCTACCCTCCATTATCGGTTGCCAAGGCAGGGGAGAAGGGAAAGGTGGCCAGTTTCTCCTGCTCCTCTCCTTTCTCTATCTCCACTTCCTCCAGTTGGCCTCTCTTTGGGGCGGCTCCAGAGTCAGACCTCGGAAGTAGCAAGAATTAGAGGAAAAGAACAAAGTCTGATATGACTCTTGCTCATTATCATCTGGTTTGGGGACCATCTGTGCGATAGATGGCTGAGTTCTGCTTTTCTCTTTTGTGCTGTGCTTGTGTTGACTGTTGGAGACGCACAAAATTCAAGATGCCACACTGATGTCATCTGCCTTCTTCTGGCTGGCTTCTTAGCACCTGAAAGCTCCTGTTTTCCATCAATTCTTCCTACCCAGCCTTTCCACTTACAGGTTCCTCAGTTCTCTTGATGGCCTGCTTGAAAAGGATTCATTTTAGCCTGGCTAAGGCTTGGCACTTAGTCTTGGGTCCATTCAACCCACAGAGAAACTCAAGAGTCCTTCTCCCACTCATTTCCAGAAGCAGGTTCCCATGTCTGGAGTGCTGCAGTGTGCAGTCTGCTCACATCAGGCTTATCAAAGGTGATCTGAAGCTCTTTATGGCCAGGGAAGGGCTGGGCCTCCTCAGTATACTGTCGCCTCTCTCCAGATGAATACTTACTAAGGGAACACATCTGATCAATCTACTCACCTGCAATTTGAAGGCGTCCAGTTGGGCGATGAGCTAAAACTTCCATGAGTTTTCACAGTATCTCAGCATGTTCTGCAGTGATAGTCCAGCAACTGTTGCTCTCCAGTTTCATGGTCTCTGTTGAAGTCCCCAGATACCAGTAAAATTGTCTTTATACACGCATTGCAAAATGACTTGGAGAGCTTCCCACCTTTTTTCTGTGTTCTAAACAGTTTTTATAAGGTAGGAGTTATTTGTTCCTTGAGAGCTTGATATCATTTATTCTTGAAACATCTGTGTCTGCTTACTTTTAAGAGGTAGAATTTTTATAACTGTTTTAATGCATCCTATAGTTTTTGTCTATTCAGGTTTTCTATTTTGAGATGATTTTTCAAATTATAGCAGGGGGCCATAAATTTTCTACAAATTGTATTTGCCTGCATAAAACATTTTCTTTTCTTTTTTTTTTTTATAGTTGTAATTTCCAATGAATTTATTCTTTGAACCAAAAATTATTTAGAACTTGGTATAACACATACACACATATGTAGCTAATTATAATTACTGATCTTTAGGTATACTGCATAATAGCCATTGGACATGGCCAGTATAAAATCAACTTTGAAGTGGCTTGATACCTGATACTTTTGTATCTTTTTTTTTAAGATTTTATTTATTTATTTATTTATTTGAGAAAGAGAGAGGGAGAGAGAGCACAAGCAGATGGAGGGGCAGAGGGAGAAGCAGACTCCCCAGTGAGTAGGGAGCTCGATGTGAGGCTCCATCCCAGGACCCCGAGGTCATGACCTAGGACAAAGGCAGATGCTTAACTGACTGAGCTACCCAGGTGCCCCTGTATCTTTCATCTACTTAAAAAAAAAAAAGTGTGTTTACTATGTTTTAGCAGGTACGAAGTTTGTTATATCTTTATTAGATATTGTTTTGCATTATGGCAATTAAATCTCCTTCAATCTTCAATTTTTGCTGTATCACTCTACATATTCTGAGACCGGTGTATTTAATTATCTTATTGACTGTTCACCATTGCTTTTTTTCATTTCTCTTCTTTCTCCTGGGTTCATATTTTGTCTTGTTAGAATTAAATCGTCTAGTAACATTTTTCTTATTGTGGTAAAAAATCTGTAACATAAAACTTGCCATTTTAACTCTGATTCAGTGGCATTAATCGCATTCATGATGCCATGCAACCATAACCACTCTCTACTTCCGATCCCATTTTTAGGTAGAATCTGTGTAGGTTACATTCAAAATCCTGCTGTGTCTGAAACGTCTTCCTGTCACCAAATCTGTAGTTACCATAGATCGGTTTAAAGCTATTCTTGTTCAAAATTTAAATCTGTTGCTCTATTGACTTCATGCTGAGAATATTGCGGGTGAGGGTTTATCTTATTAACAAACACCACAGACGCAGACGTAAACAACAGAAATGTATTTCTCACAGTTCTGGAGTTTAGATGTCTGAGATCAGGGTGCCTAAACGGTTGGGTTCTGGAGAGAGCCCTCTTCTTGACTCATAGATGACCGCCTTCTTAATGTCTCCTTGCGTGATGGTGAGAAAGAGACACCGCGCCCTCCAGTTGTCAGCGAGCCCTCTTGCTCAACTACAGACCCCAACAGTTCTTACCACAGTTTCTTGAGGCATTGACAACGACTGGACATTCCAATTTCCAGACCAGAAAAGCCCTGAGAGCAACAGAAGGCCTGGACAACCACACCCCACACATCTGCTTCCCTGCCCACGAACAAGAGCTGAACATATAACCACCTCCGCCCATGATCACGTGCCCCTGCCTATTCCCTTGCATGTACCCCTGAACCTCTTCTTATAAAACTCTAGGCGCCTATCTTGCAGGCAGAGAGGTCAGTTGTCAAGGCTTGAGCCTGCCATTTCCCCCAGCTGCCAGCACCTGAAATAAATTTCTCCCTATCTCTTTTCCAAACCCTTGTCTCTTGAGTTATTGGCTTCTCTTGTGATGAGTTTATCCCGGTTTGTTAGGTAACAGTATTGGCAAACTCAGCCAGGAGCTATGCTCTCAATTTGTCCAGCCCCCTTGCCATTCCCCAGGTCAGAGCAATTGGCCATGGCAGGGCCCTGGGCTCGCCTGGTCACCTCCCAAGTGATAGATCACTCCATAACATGGTCTCCCCTCTTCTGTTTTGGGTTGGTCTCAGCCTGTAGGTAGTGAGGCTTCTGGCTAGAAATTCCTGGGGGGGGGTGGCTCACCTGGGCCTGTCTACTTGTGTTGAACCCCCACGAACATTTCCCCAGCTGGAGCCAATGTTGTAGCGGGACCAGCCCTCGTGATTCTTATTATGACTGCAAGGCACAGCTAAGCAACAGCCACCAGGGAACTTTGAAAAAATAAGGTTTATTACTCACAAATCCTGGAGGATACACCTGAGGCCATATAGCAAGGTTGTGGGGAGAGAGACAGAGAGAATGGGCCCAGAATTCTGCCCTTATTGGGGTCAAGAGTGGGGTGCCTAGGTTTTGTGGGTTCACTCCATTGATGAATTTGAGACATAAGAGTGGAAATTAAAGCACAAGAAGGAGAAAACTGGGTCACTCAAAAGGTCAGTTATTTAGGTCAGGCAGGTTTCCTAAAAGGACAACTTCATGGGTGTGGGGAACCTGGGTCTGTATCTAGTTGTGTAATGGGCAATGTGTTTATTGGAGACAGAAGGATTTCTTTGAAATGGATGCTTCCTCTGATTAAAAGTTGAATGTCAGGCATTTAGAAAATAATTAAAAACAAAACAAAACACCCTAATTGTCAGGCAGCTACATTACATCTTCTTATGGACACTGATATCATCATGTGGGGCCCACCCTGATGACTTCTCTAAATGTAATTACTTCCGAAAAGCCTAACCTCCAAATACCATCTCAATGGGATTAGGACTTCAATTTGCGGCATTTAAGGAGAAACAGTCTATAGCAGCTAAGAACTGAGTCTCACTCATTCATAGAGATTTTTTTTCCCCGTCCCTCCCTGTCTGGAAATTTTTATGATTTTCTATCTCTCTTTGGTAGTTTTACATTTTATTACAATGAGTTTAATAGGTGTGTCTGTGTGTTCATTATGCTTGGCACTAGAGAGTCTCTTATGGATAATTTAGGTTTTTCATCAGTTCAAGAAAATCTCTTCCTTTATTTTGTTGGATGTGTTCTTTCTTTACCCTTTTCTTTACTTTCTCCTGGAACATGGTAGATACATTTGGGATTTCTAGATCAATCCTTCATTCTCTTCTATAATTTTTATTTTACTTATCCTGTTATGCTATATTTTGTGTCTCCCTGTTTGTAAAGATTTCTAACATATCCTTCTGAGTTCTTTTTTTCTGCCTTTCAATTTTCATAATTCAAATTTTTGATCACTAGTTGATTCTTTTGTATGAACCCAACGTCCTTTCACATTTTCCTGAAACTATGAAATTAATGAAATGCTAAGGTGTGCTATATTTTCACTTTTTACTATGTTTCCTCATATTTCCTTATGATATTCTTACATTTATTAAGTCTTTTTACTTTTCATGGTGTCAATTTTCCTTAAATGTTTGGCAATATATTGGTTGTATGCTCATTTTGGAAATGGAAGTTCCCTGTCTCACCAACTCCTTGCCCAGAGGATATTTGTGAGGAAAAGCTGTACGTGTAGGGCTGTTCATCGCTTGGTTCTTTGTCTTCATAAAGAGTTGGTAGGGAGAATATGATAGTTGGCAAGTTATTTAACCTACTTATCTTTTGCATATGAATGCTCCCATTTCTTACTTGCACTCTTCGGTCATTAAGTGCACTGCCCTGCTTACCAGGATCCACTCCTCATACTGGGAGGTACACACACTGCCATTGTCTAGTGGCACAAGACCGTGTCAGTGTGTGTTGAGAGACATTCCAAGGGTGTGAATTTGCATTCTATGAAGCCTCAATTAATCACCCTAACAATTACACATCAATTACTTTGTAACTGGGATCCATCTGTCAAGAGTGGTAAATCTCTTTTTCCTGTGCTATTTTGCAGCAATATTTTCTTATGTACATTTGAGCTGAAGTTTCCGTATTTGGTTCTGGCCCTGTTTGCTTTCTGCCTCTTAGGATTTTCTAAAGTTTTCTTATCCTCAAGGATTCCTCTTGTTGTTTTCCAAGGTGATTATTGATTTTTTAAACCATCACTTTATTGAGTCTAGGGACCTGAGAGAAAATGGATAAACTATAGTTCATGCTCTGCAGGCATCATATTCAAACACTTGTAAGCTGTTAAAATTTTGCTGACTTTAGCTATATATCCAAGGAGATATATATATATATATATATATATATATATATATATATATACTTTTTCAGTAATCAATGTTTAGTATGTTAGTGTACTACTAAATATCATACATCTTTGTTATATCAGAATTATGGGAATAAACAGCAGATAATAACAATAAAAACTGGATGCTAATGTGCTATAAAAATCTACAAATTCGGGAGGCTTATTTCTTTCTGGTTTACCATTTTCTGTCTTCCTGTGAGGTAATTCTAAGAGAAATCTAAACTACAAGTGTATTTTATACCACTTTAATAAAAGTCTGCTGAGAACTTATTTTAGGAAATTGAACACAGAAGTGAATAATATTAATTCCAGACCAATAATATATATTCCTTTTCCAAGTTAGTGTTTGGGGGGGGGAGGGAGTAAATAAATAAGTACAACAAAATGAAATTAATTTGAAATATATTATTTGGGATTCCTTAGTTCTTACTTCCTCTACCCCTCTGATGCCCAGAGATAGTTATGCTGGAGATACAATGCCAAGAAAGTTAAAAAACAAACAAACAGTTTGCCAACAATCAGGAACTTCTGAAAATAAGAGACTAAGTAAATAAATAAATAAAACAAATCAGCTTATAACTAAGATAAATAAATAAAAGCTGACAAACAAAATAATGGAGATAAAAATGGCTTTCCAGAGTCACCATGAATCTGAGATACACAACCAACCAAAAGAATAAAATGGAAGGTTTTTTAATATCTCCAAATCTATTATTCTAAAGGTGGGGAACAGATATGGATTCACTTAACTGTAGATAAAAGTTAGAATTTTAGTAAAAATACCTTCCTGTCTTTACTGGATTTCTGACAAGTTTCTCCTATTTTGTTGTTTATCATAGACTTCTGCCCTTTCAAGCCCTATAGGGGAAACTACACCTGTTTTACCTAACAAGCAGGGTCTTAGAAAATTTACATAAGATCGTATAAGGAGAAGACTAGTAATATACTTAGCACTCCTAAAAAAGATTAGTAAAATAAGCCATAGAAAGATAGAGACATTAAATACGAGTAGTGCTGGAACAAATTTTGGCCTTTCAATCTGCTATTAATATAAAAAGAAATGTTTTAATGGTCCTTTGAAATAATTAGGTCATTATCCCAATCTTCCAATCAGTAGATAAAAGACTGGGTGTTTGACATGGAGTTTTATCTATAAAGAAGGACCATATTTGGGGCACCTGGGTGGCTCAGTCAGTTAAGCATCCGAATCTTGATTTCTGCTCAGGTTATGATTTTAGGGTGCTAAGGTGGTGGTAAGATCAGGTACCTGTCAGGCTCTGTGCTGGGCGTGGAGCCTGCTTGAGATTCTCTCTCTGACCCTCCCTCTAGCCCCCAGCGCTTGCTCTTAAAAAAAAAAAAAAAAGTATATTTAAGGGAAGATGCAACTGAGGGGACTAGTTGGTGTACAGTTGTTTGATTAAATCTCTGAACCAGAAGATTTTCTGACATTGTGAAAGAAAACTGTTCAGTTCTTATAGGCCCTTCCAGCAACAGTCTGCTCCAGGAATTGCAAGTATTTAGGGATCATATAAAACTTCAGTAAATACTAAAAAAGAAAACCAAAAACAAAACAGAGCAAAACAAAAAACAAACAAAAGCACCTGACACAGAATCAAAGCGTGACTTCATCAAATTCACAGCTAAACTTTCCCACTCATCAATTTTTCATGGCTGTTCATAGCGGTAGTTTTAGACCATCCACTGGAAATTTTTCAACAGATTTAATTTTGAGGGACAGAAATTCTGTATGTGTTTCATCTATATCATTGATGAGCTTGTGTATAATTGTGTGTTGCTGTGCATCTGTACACACCCACACATATTCCCAGCTATGTGTGAGAGGTGATGACACTGGTTCTGGTGGATTTCCCCCCTCGTGACTTCGGAAAGTACACAGCAGTGACCTGAATATATGTACAACTTCATTGTAAAGCCACTCATTCTGATCCTCATGTCATGGTAATAACCATTTCAAAGTCATAACTTCATAGAGTGAAGTGTAGAAAATAATCTTAGCAAAAATTGCTATATATATAATATAATATTCAAGACTTACTCAAGAGGTTAGACCACCTCCTGAGACCACCTCCTATATTCCCACAGGCTTTGAAATAGCTAAGCCTTTGAGTACAACAAAAAGCCCACCTGCAGCATAGGCTTAACAAGAAAGGTTAACCCCTGCCGTTGGGGTGAGTTGGAGTACGTACAAAGCCAATATTGTACATTGATCTCATTTCAGATCCAAAGTCTATTTTTCATGGAGTTTAGACACCTGTAATCTATGGCTTATCTTACTATGAAATTTAAACCAGCAATATCTGTGGTAGCTACTGATTTATTTGGCAAAGAATTAGAAACATACTTCTTTCACTGCCACTATAATTTCATAACCTTGATGTCGTGATACACGAATGCAACATATTTCCAAATGTGTTCATACACTCAATGTGTGTTTATTGAGGACCTACAGTATTTTTTTTTTTTTTAGCTGTGTCACTTTTTAGGAATAGCAAATCTGTGAATTAATCACTATGGCTAGATAGCGATATTTATAGCTAACACTTATGTTATGCTTACTGTTTTCCAGGAATTGAATTTCAAATCTGTTTTTCAGGAATTGAATTTCAAAACCACATGCAGTAGTTTCTATTATTAAACTTCTCCTACAAGAGCTGATGAATTAATAAGTAAACAGACGGGGAAGACTATGCCAATATACCTTATTACACATATAAAATGGAGAGGAGTACCACTGCAGTGGCCTCTATGGTTCTCTGACATTCAGGGAAGATTTAACATGAAATATACAATTTGAGGTGAAATCTGAAGAAGGAAAAGTAGGCAAGGATATCCCAAAGAGTGTTGGGGAATGCCCTGTGAAAAACATGGAGGTCCTATAGCTCCATGGCAAGACATGGGTCATAAAAATGTTGGTAATGCTGGAGTATAAAGGAAAAGGGTGACTGGGTGATGTGGACTGTGCAGATAGAAGCCAGGATTTTAAGTGACCTGTATATATGGCAAGTAATTTTAATTTGTACCATGGAGCTATTAGCCATGTTTTAAGTAGAGTCGTCAGGATTATATTGTCAGGTTTGAAGATATATTAGAGAGGGTTGAACTCCCAGAAAATTAGTCCAGAAGAGAGACTATTGCAATGGTTCAAGCACAAGTTAATGCACACCAGATGTAGGAAACAGATTTTAAGAATGGAGAAAGAGATACAGTCTCCAGAGGTGTTAAGAAGACAGAATCATAGAAGGGTTGATGATGGGTTGGAAGAATTAGGGAAAAGTATAAAATACAATGGGAAACTAGGAGGACTCTGTATTTTAAGTTTTAGGTCACTGAATTGATGAACTTATCATTTTCCAAGAAATAACACATAGGACTGGCATCATGCTTAGGGAATCCACAATGACATTAGCTTTGGACATGTTGCGTTAGGAATGTCTGTGGGATATCCCAGTAAGAAGATGAAGTAAGTAAATGGACATGGTGTGGAACTTAATAGAATCTCTCCTCTAAGTTAAAGATAGATTTAATATCCATTACCTAACTCTTATGCATAAGCCATGTACAGTCGCAGTAACAACATAAAAGGCTAAGGAAGAACAGACACTAGAGGGGAGAGAAACCGAGGTTTAAGGGATGTAAAATATGGCCCAAAAGTAAATGGGGTTTCAGACTTTGAGCCAGGAGTGAAATTTGACAACTAAATGGTTGACAGGCACATAAGCTAATATGAGCTATCAGTTGAGGTCTAAAAAGTTGAAGCATGCTAGGTTTAGAAACATGGAAGTCAGTGATGAAATTAAGAACAATTTAATGTTAATAAGAAGAAAGCCAAACTTCACTGAGTTGAGAATTCATTAAGCATGGAGAAAGCTGAAAGGACAAGTCTACACACTCTTTCCAGGTGTTTATATTGATTTTAAAATGTATGATGTTGGTCAGGCTGACAAGACAGTGAACAAGCATGGATTGGCCACTCATTTCCATAAAAATTATCTCATGAGAATAAAAACAAAATGGTAGGGAAATACATGACTCCAGAAAAGTGATGTTAAAAGCTGTGTGGAACTCTGGAATCTTCAAGCAGACTCCTGCTGAGCACAGAGCCCAACGTAGTGCTCGATCCCATCACCCATTAGATCATGACCTGAGCTGAAACCAAGAGCTGGACGCTTAACTGACTGAGCCACCCAGGTGCCCCAAGAAAAAGGAAAATTTAATAAGAAAGGCAAATTATATATACAAAATAAATGTAAAGGGAATAAATAATTTAATATATTCTCCTAATTTCTTCAAAATCAGGAGACATAAAAAGTTAATAAAGTACAGAAGCAAAACACTAAACTTTTGACTTTTCAACTTTTTAAAAATTGACCAATGATATACATGTACATACATATTTTGTATATTTTTTCTATATTCAGTGTTTATATAGCAGATATGAGTGTGTGTGTGTGCATATATGTGTGTGTATATATGTATACACATACATATATACATATATACACACATACATATATACATACATATACATGTATACATATACCTATATATATACATATATACATATATATGATTAAATTTTAAGGCATTTTCATTGTGTGCTGAATGCTAAAATTTTTATTCTGTTTCTTTTTTAATAGTTGTGACCCACTGGATTGGTTTCTCAAACTAAAATGAAGTATCACCAATCAACTTGGTGACTGGAAAACAGAGGAAATTAATTATGTTATATCGTAAAGTTGTTATATTTGGAGAGACTATATAGATATCATTTATCACTCATTCTAGAGGCTAAAATGCTTAATTATATGTTCTTATACATTAGAGATTAATACCGTAAAATTCAAATAGAAGAGAATTGAGAATAACAGAAGGCACTAAAGGCAAAAAAAAGAAAAAAATCAGCAATATGTAGCTTATGAATGATAAACTGAAAAAATAAATAAAATTGAAAATAAAGGACTGAAAAATCAGTAATATTTCTTCTTTTAATATTGGTGGCTTAAGTGATTTGAATTAAATTTTCCTCCAAAGATATTTTAAAAGGCAAAAAAAAAAGACATCTTAGTAGTATGAAATATTTAATAAATCAATGATGAATTACTGGTTTAATATCAAGAATAGGATAAGAACTCCAAAATGTGAAATTGATTAGGGTCTAGCCCCGAGACATTTGCTTGCTGCGAAAGTAGCCAGGACTGAAAGAGTTTCATAATCAAGTCTGGGAGTAAGGATCAGAGTCCTGAGGACACCAGGGATAGAGCCTGAATCATCCCCACCCTCTTTTTGGATTTACCCCCATTGCACTAGCTCTGGGACTCAAAAGATTAGCAGTCATTTTTAATTGACTCTAGGAACTAGAGGGACGGGGGGACCACAGGACCAACCAAAGTGGAAACCCAGTGTGGCTTTTTAATCATTTTCCCCAATGATTATCTTTTGAATGGCAATGATGACAAATTCTTGAAAACATATAGAGGAAAATAAAATCACTTTTTTAAAGTTAAAACTTTTAGATCAACAAATTAGAACAACAGATATAAACATATATAAATATCAACAAGCCAGGTCTGCCAAGACTTGAATAAAACTCAGTTGAATATATTCTAAATGAAGAATATACTAACACAAATTGCGACTGGACAACCAAAAGAGCATATAAAAGATAACCACAGAAGCAGATGATGATGCAGATCCCTGACAGCGGGAGATTTCCTTAGTCCATGGGCTTTGAGTATTCTGGGTCCAATGGGCCAGGTCTTCTCTACAGTTTACACAAATCAATCAGCCCTCCCTCATCCAGCTAACTGGTTCTCCTTGTTTAGACTCTGTGCTCAACAAGATGGTTTTTGTTCTCTCAGTAGTTTATGAGGCAGGGTTACTGCTGCTTATGTTTCTTTAAATAATAAGATGTTAAAATCTAAGAGCCTATTATATATGGTGCATGGGTTGAGAAAAAGGTATATGCCATAATGGATAAAATATGATAAATGGACATAATAAAAGTTCCTTTCTCACTCAGGCAATGGCCCAATGTGAAATTCAGTGGGCCACACCTGTATGGGGATTCATGGTCCTCGCCTCTTGCCATCTTGTGCCCTGGAATAGTTGGCATTCAGCTAACCAACTGGAAGAGAGGTAGAGAAAACACACAAGTATACTAATTCCTTTGGCAGGAGCTAGCCACATGCTGCACTTAGTTGCAAGGGTTTCTATCAAATGTGGATTTGGAGTTCCCAAGTGTATCCCTGGCAATAAACCAATCTATGCTAATAGAACTCAGAGCAGCGATTGCCTGGATGGAGAGGGGTTAAGAGAAAAATAAAAATTGGAAAGGACCACTTGGTTCCTTGGGGTGGTTATACAGGTATATACAATTGTCAAAACTCATCAGGCTGTGCTCTGAAAATAGGTGCATTTTATGCTATTTAAACTATTCCTCAATAGATATGTATAGATTTTTAAAGGACAAAGAAAATTCCAGGTCAAAGTGCTACATAACAAATTACCCAGAACTTAATAGTGTACTTTATTAGTCATAGCCTGCCTTGATTAATGGGAAGGGACATAGATTCCAACTCTCAATGGGAAGAGCATCAAAGAACTTTCGGTCATGTTTTGAAGTCAGTACACTGAGTCCTCTGATCACAAATTATTTTCATTCCTCTTAGATGAAATATAGTCCACCCCCATACACACATACACAGCCCACAGTCTCATCCTATTAGGGTATCAACTCAGTCTGAAGATCTCACCATTTTACCTCTGGAACAAAATTTCGGTAGCAGTTACTTTTGCTAGGTAACAGTTACCCTATGACAATAGCTAAAAGCAACCATTTTATTATTCTCACAGAATCTGTGGGTTAGAGTAGAGGGGCTTAGTTTTCTGTCTTCTACAAGACCTGGGACCTCAGCTGAGCAGATTCAAAGACTGTGGGTCACTCAATAACTGGACACTAAAAAGATGCCAAGGCTCTTTGCTCACATGTTTGGAGGCTGGCCTGGGAAGATGTGGACGCTGTGCTCAGCCGAGGAAGCTGACAGGAGCACTTACATATCACATCTCTGTGTGGCCTGGCTTCCTCACAACAAGGTGACTGTAGGATAGTCAGATATTCTCCATGGCAACCCAGGACTCCACCTATAAGTGTTTTGGTGACCTTTTAGTACCGAGCCTATTTATTTTCAAAATAGTCTCATCAAGGGAGTAGGAGAAATACTATTGTCCTCATTTTGCATTGGATGATTGAGGTACTGAGAGGTGGAAAAATGCAGGACAATGTTCAAGGAAGGGACCTCTGGGTTGCTGCCCTATAGCACTTCGGTACCAAGCTTTTGGAAAATTGATAGTTAAAAGCTGAAAGTGCCTTATATATTTTTTGCATACATTTATTTACTTGTACTTGTTAATCAATATAGTAACGTGAAACATAGCTATGACAATTACGGGTCATTAGTGACTAAGAATTCTTTCTCTTCTCTTGCAATTTTTAGAATCCATGCCTAATTCCATCCCTTATCTCCATCTGCCACAGAAACCTTGATTGGTAGCACTGGTATGCCCGGAAATACAACTGTTCTTTCCTAGTTGGATCACTTTCTTATCTAATCTGTCTCATTAGCTACGTGCTACTTCCTGGTAAGTGGAACCTCGGATAATCTTGATCCTCTTGCTGCTCTCAGTGAGCAAAGAACAGAATAACAGACATTGAAGAACTTTCAGAATTGATAAATAACAAGACACAGTTAGTTGTCCAAAGCCCATTAATGGCAATCTTCTTATGATATTTATTGGGTTATTTTCAGCATAAAATGGTTACCATAGAAACCATTGATATAGATGATATAGATTCTCATTTTCTATGGAAATGTAGATTAAAGTCACCTTGAAAAGTGGAACCTCAGGCTTTTGTAAGAGCTGTGCATGTTTTCCATACTCTGATACAACATGTTCAAAATAACTTGTATATTTCCCTTTGTTTCTACATGATTTCATAGATTGAAATCATGTACAAATAAATAAATAAATAAAATAATAAAATGATGCTACAAAAATCATGTAAACCAGATTATTCAAGGTCCGGGGCATATTATCAGAAAGGAGCTCATGAATATTAAACCTTAAAGGCAGGAAATTTTACACATTCCACTTTGAGTACATTAACTCTGTTAGGAAACAACTTGTTTCCATATTTCATCACCCCTGGTAGTTTTAAATATAGTGATTTCATTGTTATATAGTTAACTTTTATGCTATTGAATTTTTTCCCCATAGCTTATGACTAATGCTTTAACTGAGAGGTAGCGTAATATCTTCATTGGTCAAGAAAATCACCTTGTATGCACTCTGACTTATAAAATAATCTTGCTGTGTATCGAAAAGTAGTTAGTGATGATATAAGTAATATGTACTTAAAATTTTTTATTTAATTGAAAATAGCATAGAAATAATGCTTTTTATAAATCTCACATTTTCAGTACATTTTATTTTATAAAGACTTCTGCTCTTGGATTATAAACAGATTGAAAATGAATAAAGTTGAAAGGCCTCATACATTAAAATTTGAGAACAGCAAGTGTATTTGAAAAGTTTCAGTTTGAGCAAATCATTAGAAATTTGACACTTAATAGAAATATCTGATTTCTTAATCTTTTTAAGAAATCCAAGCAGCAAACAAACAAACACAGACCAGTTTCCTAAGATCAAAAATCATGGCTATATTCCCAAAGGCGATGCCCAATTTTGACACTCTGATACCATTCAGCTCGTGTTTTTCCGTATTACTCATGTGAATGCCTCTAGGAATATATGGTTCCATGTATATTAGAGATAACATTGTTTTTAAGGCTTCAATGGAAAGCAAGTGCCCAGAATTGAGTTCTTGTCCCAGCGCCAAACACTTACTGGTGAGTTAGAGTGGACAGTCTCCCATCTCAGTCTTCTATATGTACTGACCACAAGCCTAAACTCATAGATGGATAGTATTTCAGAAAATCATTTTCAGAGCCAGAAAACCCGACACACTCCATCCTCATACTACAGGCTTTGTGCTCATGTGTGTAAGCAGTTTGTGGCTGCTCCCAACTTCGCAATCAATCTCTATGTTCCATTCTTCCTGTAAATTGCCTGCAGAGAGTTTCATTCCTGTGTCAGGCCCAAATGCGTGTCTCTTTCATCCTCCGTCATAACCCACGGTAACATTTGAAAAGAATGCTTTGAAACAAACTGATAATGAAGGGTCCTACAGAAGCTGTCATGCTACTGGATATATTTATAATTTTCCTCTGTTTGAATGTAGAACCCAGGCTTAAAGACAAATTCAGGGTTAACCCTGAAGATTCTCAAAGCATTTTATATCCTTAGTTAAATGTTTGGTTTCCATTGTTGGCAGCCTATGCTATTATGCTCTGTATATAAGACATTAGAAATAAGTAGAAGTTTAAAACACAGAAAGAATACAGTGCATGGTTTATCTGCTCTTACTGGCCAACCATTTCCTAAAATTTATTCATCAAATGGCACATTACTATACACTTTCACCTCAAACTGTTATTTCATTATTTATTTTTTTTTTAAATTTTATTTTATTATTTATTTGACAGAGAGAGACAGCCAGCGAAAGAGGGAACACAAGCAGGGGGAGTGGGAGAGGAAGAAGCAGGCTCCCAGGGGAGGAGCCTGATGTGGGACTCAATCCCAGAATGCTGGGAGCCGGAGGCAGACGCTTAACGACTGCGCCACCCAGGCGCCCCTGTTATTTCATTTTAAACACGTATAATAGAAAGAAAATCTGAAGAGCCTACTCATTTAGGGTTATATTTCTAAATATAGGCAAAAGTAATAAACTTCCCCTAAATGTACAGACACATAACTCTGGGTAAAAGAAGTCAATTCAGGAAGATAGTGTAGGACCCTTTGATACACAGATTCTACTCCAAACTGGAAAGAAGATAGATCCAGCCTCAAAATCAAGATAAACATCTTGAGGATTTGAAACCCAAAGTTGTGATTAGAGCTAGAGGTAGCAATGTAATGGGTTTTATAAAGGGCAGTGGGGACCAGGATTTTAGCTCCCCCAATCTCCTGAGGAGGAAAAGTGCTTCTCAAGAGAAAGGTGAGTGGATCAGAA
Source organism: Ursus americanus (assembly GCF_024610735.1). NCBI lineage: Eukaryota > Metazoa > Chordata > Mammalia > Carnivora > Ursidae > Ursus > Ursus americanus. Next base: position 29,521,136 of record NC_142152.1, on the reverse strand, counting down.
GACAAAGTTTGCAGGAAAAGCTGAAGAAAAGTCTGCTGCTTCATATAATCTAAAGTTATGACCTAGAGCAGCTTCTGACTGAGGGAAATGAGAGGATAAAAGATAGAGCCTAGAGAATGAGATCTTAACTAAGACAGTCCCAGTCAGGTTTCTCCAGAGAAACAAAACCAGTAGGCATAAAGGGAGTTCAAGCAATTGATGTATGTGATAGTAGGGGCTGGCAAGTCCAAAGTTAGTAAAACATTCCGGAAGGCTTGAAATCACAGGCAGGAGCTGAGGATACACTTTCTTATCTTTCTCAGGGATACCTAAATTTTGTTCTTATAGTCTTTCAACTGATTGGTTGAGGTCCACTGACATCAAGAATGATCTCCTTTACTTAAAAAGAATTTTAATTTAATCACATCTACAAAATAGCTCCACAGTGATAACTAGATCGGTGTTTGATTGAATAATTGGCTATCATAGCCTAATTAAGTAGATTCATAAAAGTAAGCATCATAGACACCTTCTGTCTCTTTGCCTAGATTTCTGAGATTCAAACTATCATCTTGGACAAAGAACCACAAATGTCAATTAAAAATACTGACCAAAAGATAAATAAAATAATTGAATGGTCTTATAACCATCAAATAAATTGAATAAATGGTTTAAAATATTTTAAATGCAAAAATCCCAGACTGAAATATTTATATGGTAGGTATATGCAACATTCGAATACGTGATTTCAATCTAACACAAACCATTCAGAGAGTAAAAAAAGGAGAGACTATAACCAAACACACATCAAGAAGGTTGGCACCAGAAATAAGTTTGATACCAGAGTTCAAAAGAATTTGTAATTAATCTGGGTTTATGCCAGAAAAACAAAATGCAAAGTTGATTTTATTTTATTAATTTTTTAAAAGATTTTATTTATTTATTTTAGAGAGAGACAGAGTGCATGAAGTGTGTGTGAGAGAGAGAGAGAGAGCAGAAGAGGAACAGAGGGGGAGGGAGAGGGAGAGAGAATCTATAGCAGACTCCACACTGAGCATGGAGCCTGCCATAGGGCTCAATCTCACAACCCTGAGATCACAACCTGAGCTGAAACCAAGAGTCAGATGCTTAATCTAATGAGCCACCAAGGTGCCCCAAAATTGATTTTAAATTATAAATGCTATCAATGATATTTTCCATGCTAGCAAATTAAAGTTGAAAAGCTGTATCATCTTTCCAAAAAATGAAAGAAAAAAGCACTTGAGAAAATTGACAACCCATTATTGATAAATTACCTTAGCCACCCAGGAATTGATGGATACTATATTAACTTGATAACGGAAAAACATTTAGTAATGGTAGAACATTTCCCTGTAAAATCAAGAAGGACACAATATTCTCTAGGGCACTACCTCTATTTAACACTAAACTAGAATCCTTAGCTAGTGCAGTAAGACAAGAAAAAAAAAAGATAAATAAATGTAATGGAAAAGACTCACATCATTTAATCATTCCCAAATGATATGTTTCACCACATAAAGAACTCAAAGTGGCTACAAATATTATTCAAATTAATAAATATATTTTACAATAATTTAGAGAAATTAATTGTAATGTTTATGTACCAGCAAATAAAAAGTATAAAAGCTGATATGAAAAGATGTCATTTATATTACAGCAAAATATAAGGTATCTATGAATATGTCTGGGAGAAACTGGACAAACATACTGAGAAAATGATAAAATCTTAAGTTCTGCATTAAACCAGACATAAACAAACATGAGCATGCACCATGAACAGGAAAATTCAGTATGGCAAAGGCATGAATGCTAACAATTTGATCTGTATAGTTAATACAAAATTCAGAATAATGGAACTTGATAACCTAGTCTAAAATGTAAATAGAAGGATGGTTAAAAAGGATAATTAAGGTAAGAAACAAAAGGGAAGGAACAGAGCATGGGAAGGGAAGGTGGAGCTTTTCTAGTTAGTTGTGAATGCTTATTATAAAGTTCTAGAAATTAGTCTATATAAGAGTGGCAGAAGGATAGAAAAGTACAAGAGTACAACAGAATAAAATTCCAGAAACAGAACCACACATAGATGGAAACTTGATATATGACAGAGCACTGTAGTTCAAAGGAAAAATAGGTGACCTTTTTAATAATTGGCACTAGTATAATTGGTTATCCAAGAGCAAATGAATGAAATCAGATGCTTATCATACACCAGACATAATAATCAATTCCAGATGGTCAGAGGCCTTAAATCTGAAAAGCAAATCTTAAAAAAAAATAAAAAAATAAAAAAATAAACTATTTTCATATATTTAGGGTAGAATTGAAAATTTAAACAAGAGACAACCAAAGTAGACTATAAACTGTAAAGGAAAAAATTAATGCAGTTGATTCCATTAAAATTGAGTACCACTGATCAAAAGAAAATTAAAGCAAACTGCAGAATCATGTCTATAGTGCGATAGTCTGATATGGTTTTATATAGTTATGACATGCAAATCTATGCAATATATTACTGAGGAACAGATTTATAGAATTATAGATTTATGTATATGCTAAAACATTTAAAAAGCAAGAGAAATGTCAACACATTTTGATGTAATGTTTGTTTTTGGGGAAAAAGGTAGATGGCACATTTCAGAACATGTGTAGAACTTCTGAAAAATATTATTAACGTTCAAACAAATGTTCATTAACTTTGGTTGTTATTATTCTAGGTATTTCTTTTTAAAGTTTTTCTTGATAACTTAAACACATACATGCTATATATAGTATTTTATTGTTTTATTGAATTATAAAATATATACAGTGAAATGCACACATCTTAACGTTAGAATCCAGTGAATTCTAGCAATTGCTTATACCTGTAAAATACACAACTGTATTCATATATAATACATTTCTATCATTCTAGAAATATTCATTATTACTCTTCCCAGTCCATCACTGACCCCCCAGGCAACTGGTGTTCTGATTTCTTTCCCCATAAATTAGTTATGCCACTTCTAGAAATTCATATAAATGGAACCATATGTACTCTTTTTTATCCTGGCTTGTTAAACTCAGGATAATATTTTTGAGGTTCATTACTGTTTCTTTTTTTGAAAATATTTTATTTATTTATTTGACAGAAAGAGACAGTGAGAGAGGAAACACAAGCAGGGGGTGTGGGAGAGGGAGAAGCAGGCTTCCCCCTGAGCAGGGAGCCTGATGCAGAGCTCCACCCCAGGACCCTGGGATCATGACCTGGGCCTAAGGGAGACACTTAATGACTGAACCACCCAGGAACCCCTCATTAATGTTTCATGTATCAGTTGTTTCTGCCCTTTATTTCTAAGTGGTATTCCACTGAATGAATATCCAAACTATCTTGTCTCTTGTTAATGGATATTTGGGTTGTTTCCATTTTTAGACTAATAGGAAAAAAGCCAGTATAAACATATTTAACTTTATAAAATTGCCAGAGCAAGTTCTAAAGTGGTTACAGATACATACATACGCACTCTAAATACCAAGTGTAAAGGATAGAGAAAATCAAAGATGACCTCAAGGTTTTATGTATGACTAAGTAGAAAGATGAGTTTGCCATTTGCTCATCTGTAGAAGATTGGGGCAGAAAAGATTTGTAAGGTTAACTTGAAATTCTTAAAAGACATTTGAGTAGAACTCTCAAAGAGGCAGTTGGATATATGTATTTGGAGTTCGAAGAAGAGGTCAAGGCAGGAGTTTCAAAGTCATCATCATACTGATTCATTCATTCACAAAAATATATTTTACAGAGTGAGAACATACATGTGCCAAGCTCTTGTTCATACACATGGACCATAGCAATAAATAAATAAATAAATAAACAAACAAATAAATAAATAAATAAAAATAAAAATAACAATAAAAATAATAAATCCCTGCTCTTATGGACTATGTACTATCTGATTATTTGTGGCCTCAGAAACTAGATGAGAAAACTATATAGAAAAGGAAAGGGGTTCAAGAACTGAGCCCAATGGCAATCCATTGATTAGAGATTAAGGAGATGAGAAAAAATAGTGAAGAATCTGAGGGAAAAACATGTCCTGAAATACAACAGAAAACGCGGGAATGCTTTGTGCCCTGAAGCCGAGTATGTCAATTGCATTATTGGCCTGTTTCAACAAATCTCCTTGTACTTATAGACTTTTCCATGGAACTTTGAAGTTACTCTGACTAAAGGGGTGGGTATATTTTTTCCACGTCTTGGGTTTATTTTGGTTAGTAGAATCAAGCAGGAAAGTCAGTTGGTCAGTTCCATCCTTAGCCTTTGAGAGGATTTGAATATTTCTGTTTGCACGCTTGTACATCTGCCTTTGCCAGAGGAATATGTTTGGACTGACCTGCTTGTCCCTAGATAAGAACGAGGTGGGGTAGGGCTGCCCCGCCTCCATCTTTGCATGGCCTTTTTCTCTTTGTGTGTGTCTGTTTCCTCTCCTCTTCTTATAAAGACATCAATCCATGGATTTAGGACACACTCTAAGCCCAGAGATATCATCTTGAGATCATTAAATTAGTTACAGCTGCAAAGACCCTATTTCCAAATAAAATCACATACACTAAAACTTGGATATATCTTTTCGGGGGATACAGTTCTATCTACTACAATGTATTAAGCGTATTGTGTTTCTGCCCATTTAAATATACTTTTTTCGAGGAAAGGAACCATGTTTATCCATGTTTCAGCATGAAGTATCCAGCAAAATTCCTGGGAATCAATAAATATTTGCCGAAACAATGTTCTAAAGTGTTTTATTCAAGGACATAAGAACTATTTCTCTTATGTCATAGCTTATATTCTAATAATCAGGAATGTTATTATTATCATGAATTTACTACTTAAAGCCTTTGTCTTAAAATTGCTTGGATAATATCTTCTGCCATCTTGTTCTGAAGCAGTTTTTTCCACCTCTCCCATCCTCAATCTTTTGAAGCACACATTAAAAAAGAAAAATCTCATCAAAGTCAGATATGGTCTTCAATATGAATGAAAGGAAATAATAAATCAAAATAATTACCTAAAATTTCTGATAATGATTTGTCCTTTTATCCCAACTGTAATCATCAGTCCATTTAACAAAAAACCAACCATCATGGTGTCTCTTTCATTAAAGTTCCTTTGTCCTAAAGCATATTGCTTTGTGTGCTCTGTTAATTTATTTCCTCTCTCTTCTGAAAAGTTCTGTTTCTTTTCAGAAAAGATAATAGTGAATTTTCTGTAACATGCTGTTCCTGTTGTTAGGTAATTATTCTGTCTGGAAAAAAATATATATTATAATAGATTTTCACAAAAGAGCTATTCAACACAATGCATTTTACTATGGAAATCAACCATCTCAGGAAAATGGGAGAACTTAAGGCAGAAATGAACCCTTCTCTATCTACCTTGTTCTTTCTCTGCTACATTTTGGGAAATCTAGCCCATAAAACCAGTTAAGAAAAAATGGAACAAAGGTATATGAGGGAAATTTTTCAGTCTACCACAAGTGAAGCAAAAGCAGTAGTATACAAATTAATAAATTATATCCGTTATTATAATGTATGATTATCTTTTGTCTAAGATGAACCTATATGACAAGAGTTAGCTAGAAATGTGTTTTGTCAGCATAAAGTAAGGAAAATGTAAAATAATAATTAAAAAAATTGTTTTTCCATTCCAGACATAATTTTCTTTCAATTCAGTTCAAATACCCACTAAATTCCAAACCTAAAAGTCCTGCCTAAAATGAGGATGTTTATATAATTCATATACAACTTTAAAGATTGTGTATTGCTTAAGTTTTTTACAGATTTTTTTTCACAGAGGAAAAAAATAAACATTAAAGACAACATTGGCCAGGTCCTCCCTGTTTTAAAAACTATTATTGTAGATAATATGTTATAATTTGTAATTTGAAGTGCATAATGCATAGGTTAATAGTATTATATTATTAATACTAATATTAATACTAATGCTAATTAATACTAATACTATTAATGCATATTAATAGAGTAATAAATATTCTGATTTTATTTTAAAAGTATTTTAAAATGATTGTAGGCTCACACGAAGTTGCAAAAACAGCACAGTGAGTTTCTGTGTACCCTTTATCCAGTTTCTCCCAATGATAACTCTCATATAACCACAGTACATTGCAAAACCAAGAGTCTGGCATTTGGACAATACTATTGGTTATACTATAGACCTAATTTTGATTTTACCAATTTTCAAATGAAAACTCATTCTGGTGTATACACCAGAAATTTTATCACACGTGTGGATTTGTGTAACCACCACTTAATCAGGATATGAACCTGGTCCATCATCGCAAAGAAGCACCTTCAGGCCATCCGTGTGTAATTCTGTAGAAGAACACCCTCCTCTACTCGACCCCTGTTAACCACTGATCTATTCTCGGGCACTAAAATTTTAATTCAGAACTGTTTTATAAATGAAATCATGTAGTAAACAACCTTCTCTGAGTGTCTGTTTCACTCGGTGAAATTTCTTGAGATCCAACCAAGTCATGGGTATCAATAGGTTTTTCCTTTTACTGCTGAGCTCTGTTCCACTGTATGAATATATGAGAGCTTGTTTCACCCATTGAAGGACATTTGGCTTGCTTCCAGTTTGGGGCTATTACCAATAAAACTACAAAAACATTCATGTGCAGGTTTTGTGTTGACGTAAATTTTCATTTCTCTAGAGTAAATAGTGAAGAGTGTGATTGCTGGGTTGTATGTTAGCTTTTTAAGAGAACATCAAGCATTTTTCCTATTAAATTGCATGTTTAGCTTTTTAGGAATCTGCCAAGTAACTGTACCATTTTACATCGCCACCATCAATGTACGAGATCACACATCCACACCAGCAGTCAATATTGTCTATATTTTTCATTTTAGCCAATAATATCCACCTTATATTATCTCATCATGTCTTTAATTTATATTTCTAGAATGGTTAATGATGTTGAAATATTTTCATGTGCTTAGTTTTCATCCATATATCCTCTATGGTAAAGGGTCTTTTTAGGTCTTTTCTTTCTTTTTTTCCCCCATTTTCATACTGTTGACCCTCTCTATGTATTTTGGATTGAAGTACTTTGTCAGATATGTGATTTACCAATCTTTCCTCCCACTTTGTAGCTTATATTTTATTACTCTTAAAAGTGGTTTGCAGAGCAAAATGTTGTTAATTCTCGGTTATTTCTACCAAATACATAGAACTTTAATGTAGATGCTTGACTTAGAAAATGTGTACTTTAATTCATTGAATTTGTGTGTATGTGTTTGTATGTGTATGTACCTCATTTTTAGAAACATCATAAGGAAATACAGATAGCCTAGAAAAACTAAAGAATATTCTTAGGATTTTTTAAATGTTTTAAAAAGTTACTGATTTTTTTTTTTAAACACAGCATGCTTTCAAGGGAACTTTAGCATATTGGCTTATACTTTGTAGCAGTATCTTTGATGTATGCATGTGGCATTTAGCCCTTTAATTACTGACTTTTTCAGCTAGCTGATTTTAAGTATTAAAAACATTTAAACCAATTTTTCTCTAAAAGAAAAGGCAATTTTCTTTTGAGAAATTATTTTAAAATACTGTACCATATAACTAATTATAACATAAATCAGCATTGTTTAATTTATGCAGTGTCACCCAACAGAGAAATGTTTTTGAGGACTGAATGAGCAATATAAAAGGGTACTCTTAAAGGGAACATTCTCAAACAGATTTCACCTTGAGTCAGACTTCTTTAACACAGAATACTTAACTAAACTATGCTTTACCTGAAAAGCCTCAAATTTTGTGAGGCCCTACTCTATTGAAAGGGGGACAACAAAAAAATAAAGCCCAAAAAACAGTTATTGAAGGAAAGATTTAGAATGTGGTTGATTATAGCATGTCCTAATTACAGAAGCAGGACATTTCAAGAGCAATCAATAGCTTCAGAATAATGAAATCATTGTGCCTATATTCACAGTAAGGATTAAATGAGAACAAAATTTCCTCATTTTGTATGCAATCATTTAATTTTTTAAAGTAAAAAAAAAACTGTAAGAGCTACATAAAAATAACACATAATTACATTGTTGACAGTTACTGGGAATTATTTGAATGTGGTTTACAGCTGATGTTTTCTTCTCCAACACTGTATAATTTTGGACATAGAAAGGACCCCAAAGATCTTCTAAATCAAACCAAGAGCAGAAACACCTCATTTACATGAGGATTGAAGACTTATAGTAAAATGATCAGTGAATCTATTATAAGGAAGTTGTACAACATTGGAGCTATCAGCACATTCCCTGGGCAAATTAGTTTATTTCCCAGTGTCTCAGTTTAGTCATCTGTAAATGGGGAGAGTGGCAATATCTATTCTCTTAGATATATTGTGAGGATTACATATGTTAGCATTTAGAAAAGTGCCTGGCATGAAGAAGTGCTACATAAGAATTAATGGCTATAATTATTCTTTCAAATTATATTAACTTGGCACAGTTATTTGCCAGAACATTTCATGGTCCTGACCTGTCTTCCATGTCATTTCTACCAAGAGGATCATAGCATTATTGGAACCTATTGCATTACTTTGCTTTCACAGAGAATGAGTTTAAGAATAGAAAAAGTATTTTACCACAGTTGCAGTAAACAAAAAAAAAAGAAAGAATTTTAAGAGCAGCCCTTTATGTATAATTTTACATCTAGATCTTACCCAATATCCACGTACTATGCTAATAAGAATTAGAAAAGACAGGCAAGGTTGGGGATAGAGGACCACAGAACTAATGGTCAGAGATGATGGACAGATGCTAGCACCTGCCGTCAGGCACTGTGGGACTTTGTTAAGTGACTTACCCATATTGTGCCTCCGTGTCCATACCTTTGCACTTGAAGCAATCAAGAATATCAGAATAAGAATTGAGATCCAGCTGGATACATGTGTCTCTAAAGTTTTCTATATCTCTATAATAAATAATAATAAGTGGATCCAAGTTTGTGAGACAATAAATTTATATAATTTGGGGGACATGCAGCACAAAGACTAATAAATGTACAGAGGGTGGCTGATGCACAGGGCAAGGAGAGGAGAAAGCTAAGTAACAATGGAGCAGGACTAGGTATCCCAACTAAAAGGCACATCAAACATTATTGACAATTCCTAATACCAGAAGGAAGATTACTGGTGTGTAGAATTACTCGAAGTAGTTTGAGTGACAGACTACTCAGAAATTTTAATCATAGAAGATTTGGTAAAGCATAGAGGCTTTGGGCATAAAGAGGGTTGCTTAGTGTCGGGAGCAGGAACACACTTGTTTGTAGACTGTGTTGACTATGTCAACAATGCGTCTCACCTGGGCCGTCTACCAAGCCAGGGCAGACCTCATGGACATGGGACTTGTGCAGCCATAGGGAAACGCCTGCTCAGAAAGCTTCCACACTTGGTTTCATGCTCTGCTACCATCGTCTTACAATTCTTACTAATTTTCAAAAAAGAGGAACTACGTTTTCATTCTGCCCTGGTCTCTGCAAACTATGTAGCCCATTCCAACTCTAGAAGTATGAGCTGCTGGAGAGGGTTGACAATTTTCAGTTATTTTGATAGAGATCCATTGCACCAACAGATGCAAATATAGTAATGAAAAAAATTCCCCCCCCCTTTTTTTTAAAGCTGGCCTATGGTTTTTAATTTGGTTACGCTGAGTAAATTTACTGACGTTGCAATCAGCACAGTGGCCTTGTGCTAATATTTTAGAAGACCTCAAATGCAAAACATAAAGTATGACGACAAAAGAGCATTTTTTTAGGCATATAAGCCATGCAAGTTCTCTTCCATCAGCCTCAACTGAAATCCTTTAAGATGCCCCGTCTATTAATAACTTACTTATAACACATGCAGTATGGGGCTGGATGGTGCCATTATTTATTTCCCCAGTGCATGCTGGGCTGCTGGGATTTCTCTTCCAGGTCACTCATCTGATCTCAAGAAACACATGTTGCAAGTTGTGTATCCTTTAGTTTAATTCAGCCCAGACTGTGGGGGGAAAAACTGTATCCACAGTGAGACGAAAATTTTCACAAATAAATCCTTCAGATTTTAAATCCCAGCTACAAACCTTAAGGGCAGAAACAGCAACATGGGGCATGTGGGAAAAAATAAATAAATAAAACAAGGCACAGGGAGCCTGTAGCCTTGCAGAAGTCACTGAGAGTCCCTGTGCCTTGGTTTTGCCATCTGTACATTGAAAACGTCTCTAAACTTTGACAGGATTGTCAGAAAAATTAAGGATAAATCAATAAAATGCTTGGTCCTCAGGGGCAGATCCATAAAAACATTTTTTGGCTTGTTTGTTTTACTTTTTACTGTCATATCAAAATCAGCTGAGTTATGTGTTCTCTAATCCTTCCAATTTATTTAGTGATCCCAAATCGTTCTATGCCCCCAAATGCCTAATAGACAGGACGGAAAGGGTGTTGAGAAGGTATTTGACACAAATAGGTATAGAAACAGTTTCAGACAAATGACACTTTTTAAGTACAAAAAGGAAAATATGCACACATCAGAAGAGTGTGAAAAACATACTTTAAAAAGATACTTTTCAAAGTGTGAAAGATATTTTTCAAATAACTCTTTTGGTCTATCCTTCCCTAAAATATTCATTTTCTCTTCAAAATAGATTATTTCCCTTAATTCATATTTATTTTGTTTTTAAATAATTGTCCATTTTCCAGTTTTTTTTTCCTAGTATCCAGTTTAATGACAAAACAACCTGATCCCATTACCATTTCCCTTCCTCTGTGGGTAAATTGTCTTAAGACAATTTCACTATAGATTTCACTATACGCAGCTTCCGTTTATAGAACTCACTCTATGTGTAGGTCTGTCAGCGTTCATTCTGTTTGTTCTTCCTTGGGTCCTTTGGATCTGAATACATTTTGCCTTACTTCAGCTCTGTAACATTTTCTTTTAATATTTCCTTGATTATTTTCTTCCTTTTACTTTTTCCTCCCTCACTTTTTTTTGGGGGGGATGGGGAACTCCCTTGACTAAGGTTTTAACTACCCCATGGCTCCTTTTACTTTACAGAGAGTTTCTCAATTTCATTTTCATCACATCTATCTTTTTCCTGCATTTTTACCCATCAACAGACTTTTTAATCTCTCATTGTTTCTCTTTCTTATTTGTCAACTCTTGTTTTGTTGCTTGAATATACGCCTCTGAAGATATTGATCAGAAAATGTATAGAATTTCTAGCGTTCATTTGCCCTGTTTTCTTTTGTGTTTGTGGTCTTCTGTGCTAGTCTTTTTTTTTTTTCTCTCTCTTTGTGTGGATTTTCTTCAAATGGATGTTGCTCCTTGGATATCCTTTTGTAGTTATCTGTGACAGCCCTGGCTGATTAGACTGATGCTGGGTACGCTCTGCTACTATATAGTCAAGATCATTTCCACAGCTGGCTCCATCCTAATGGGAGGGCTGGCTGCATGCAGGACTGGTCCTGGGCAGAAGGTGGTAGCTGTCAAGTATCACTATAGATTGTGAGGTCTGGGAAGAGCTAGGGCTTCTTGGAAGTGCTAGAAGGAGGCAAAGCAACTGGAGAAATCCCAGCTATTTCTGGAAAGATCAAATATTTTGGTATTTTTATTGTTGTTCAGTCCCTTTCTCAGGCCCCAGGGGTTAAATGCCAGGTGATCAAGACTCTCAGTGTGGAGCAAAGACATACTCAGGACAAAGAAGTGGTGTGAGAACTGAGCCAGAGGCAGCTCCTCAGGCATTGTCCTTGGTCTGTGTTCAAACACCTGCTCCCACTCTTCACAGCTGCCAGTGTTGCCACCGGGACCTCTGTAAATAGATGCTACAAACACACTCCCAACTCCACCACAGGGATCTTTCCCCTCCTGCGGGGCTTCCTCGGCTCTCTTTTATTGACGAATATTCTCCCTCACACTTCTTATTTTGCAGAAACCCAGTAAATGCCTCTGACCACCAATGAGCCCATTCCCATACCTGCTCAAAGCAAGCAAGGTCTCCTCACTGTTGGAAGTGAGTATATAGTCAGGCATCTAACTGCAAACTCGTGGTTGAAGGGTGACAGTACATGGGCTTATTTTCCCTGTTTAACAAGAAGTCTGTAAATATTTTTTCCTGGTATTCATTACATTCAAACCCTATCAGCAGACATTATGTCACTATTATTTGACACTTGCTGGCCTACTATAAAATAGGCACACAAGCAAATAATTGAATTAACTGTGATATATAAGACGATAGCGGTTGAGAGGTTGAGAAAATAATGTTCAAGGTAGATTTCTTGAAAAGAAGAGATGCTTCAACTACATCTGGAAAGATAAGCTTATCAGACAGATGAGGTAATGGATAGGTAAAGGAAGGGAGAGGAAACAGTATTTGCCAAAGTGGTGAGATGTGAAGTATTATGAAATATTATGGAGGTGGTAATAATATACCAAAGTATTAATAAGCTTCACCTTTAATATTTGGCAAAAATCTGCTATGTAATATTGGCTTCAGGTTTTGGACCAAGAGACTGTCAAATATTCACATCAATGTCATTTCTGTCATACTTGAACTTGCCCCTGATCAATAATGCTATGATTGCATTTCTAAGCTCAAAATAATCAGTCTAAAAACATCAGCAATACAATTTTAGCAACACTTTCTGGTTTAGAGCTAATATCCAGAGTCACACTCAAATATATATTAACATTCGAGACATAATTAGACGTATACCTTCTTTAGAAATATTTTTACCTAAACCATATCAACTGAAATATGAATGTGTGTTTAGCGCTGCAAAAATTAAATGCTTCAACAATTGAAGATCGTTGATTAACTACACAACTAGTTAAACGGTTACATAGATTGGTGAATACTATAACAGAAGTTACTCCCAATGCAATAATTTTGGAATAAAAACATATCCTTTGGTAGTTAAATATATTTAAATAATTTTAAATTAAAGCAAAGATTGATGGAGATTATATGATATTGAAATTCTAGTCTCCCTACAAGTGTTCATTATTCTAGCATTTGTAACATTAAACATAACTTTTAAATGTTTAATCATTTATTACCATTGACTCCAAGAATTTTTAAGGAAAAAATTCAATTTGAGAATTGAGAATTCTTTCTATCTTGTAAGGATGAATCAGCACTGTATCAACACTGTCACCTAAAAATTTCACAAGAAGTCCAATATCCAAGAGAAATCATATTGTATCCAGTTGTAAAATATACAGAACACGAAGGCTATGAGAAAGCATTATAAATGGACATATTAGAGAGTGAGAGAAAAAGAAAGAAGTGGTTGGCATAAGAGTTACAAAATAACCCAAAATGTGTGGTAACACTCCACTTGCAATTAAAGTTTATTTCTTGCTCCTGTACTGATTCACAGAGGGTGTTCTTAGTACATGGCTCACCTCCATATGGTAGTTTAGCTGCCCAGATTTTCCATATTTTGGCTTCCCTGTTCCCCTAGAGACATGTCATTACCTGCCTCCAGCCAGGGAAAGGAGAAGGAGCCCGTGGTTAGAGGTGAGGAGATACACTCATTTCTTCAATTCTTGACCAGGAAATGATATACATCAGTCCTGATACATTTTCCCTGTTGTGCATAAAATAGCAGGATTTTAAAATACCCTACCTCTTTACAGCATACACCAAATATTTGTACATATCTAGAAAAGAAGAATTTTTTTTTTTTTTTTTTGAGCTTCACAGTTTGGTAGTCTGATGATGGTTTGGATGCTTGTTTGTGTCCCGCCCCCAAATTCATATGTTGAAATCCTAACCCCCAATGGGGTGATATTAGGAAGTGGGTCTTTGAGGGAGAATTAGGTTTAGATGAGTCATGGGGTGGAGCCTCATGATGGACTTAGTATTCTTATGAGAAGAGAAATAGGCTAGAACTTGCTATCTCCACCATGTGAGAACACAATGAAAAGATGGTGGTCTGCAAACCAGGAACCAGCGTTCTCACCAGGAACACAATGGGCTAGCACCATGATCTTGGACTTTCTAGCCTCTAGAACTGTGGGGAAAAAAGTCTGTTGTTTAAACCACCTAGCCTATAGTATTTTGTTGCAGCAGCTGGAGCTAAGACAGAAACTGGCACTGAGAAATGAACCGCTGTTACAACAGGCACCCATCTGCGTGGAAGCAGCTTTGGAACTGGCTAATGGGCAGAAGCTTGTTAGAGTTTTGAAGAGCATGGTAGACATGGCTGACTTTGCTGTAAAGGGAACTTAAAAGGGATTTCTGGTAAGGACTCAGAAAGAAAAGAGAAGAGATCTTCAAAAAAACCTTCCACCTTCCTAGGGAATATGTAATATAAATAATCACGTACAGAATATTGGTAGAAATAGGATGGTAAAGGCCATTCTGATGAGGTCTCAGACAGAACTGAGGAACATATTTTTGGACCATGGAATAAAGGTGATCTCTGTTCTAAAGTGGCAGGAACTGGGCTGAGTTATGCTTGTGTTGTAGTGTTTCATGAAAGATAGAACTTGTGAGCTAAGGAACTGTATACATTTTTTTGTTTGTTTGATTGTACTTTGCTTTATTGAATTTTATACAAATTGGAGGTTGTGGCAACCCTCTCTGTACTGAGCAGATCTACGGGCACTGCTTCTCTAACAACATTTTCTCACTTCATGTCTCGGAGTCACATTTTGGTAATTCTCACAATATTTCAAACATTTTCCATTACTATTATATTTTTTATGGTGATCTGTGATCGGTGACCTCTGATGTTACTATTGTTCATTGTTTTGGGTCATTGTGAACCATGCCCATATAAGATAGTGAACTTAAGGGATAAGTGTTGGGTTGTGTGTGTTCTGACTGCTCTATTGACCAGCCATTTCCTTGTCTCTCTCCCTCTTCTCAGTCCTCCCAATTCTCTGAGACACAACAATATTGATTAGGCCAATTAATAACCCTACGATGGCCTTTAAGTGTACAAGTGAAAGGAAGAGTTGCACATCTTTCATGTTATTTCAAAATCCAGAAATGATTGATCTTAGTTACAAGGCATGTTGAAAGTTGAGATAGGCCAAAGGTAGGCTACTTACACCAAACAGTCATAGCCAAGTTATGAATGCAAAGGAAAAGTTCTTGAAGAAAATTATAAATGCTACTCCAGTAAACACATGAAAAGCATAGTAAAGCAAAGCAATTTTATTGCTAATGTGGAGAAAGTTCTGGTGGTCTGGATCGGTGATCAAAACAGCCACGACATTCCCTTAAATGAAAGTCGAATCCAGAGCAAGACCCTCAACTCTCTTCAATTCTGTGAGGCTGAGAGAGGTGAGGAAGCTGCAGAAGAAAAGTTTGAAACCAGCCGAGTTTGATTCGAGGTTTAAAGAAAGAAGCCATCTTCGTAAAAGGAAAGCATCCCGTGAAGTAGGAAGTGCTGATGTAGAAGCTGCAGCGAGTGATCCAGAAGATCGAGCCCAGATCACTCACGAAGGGGGCTGCACTAAATGACAGATTCTCACTGTAGAAGGAACAGTCTTATATTGGAAAAGAGATGCCATCTAGATTTTCATACTGCGAGAGGAGAAATCAATGCCTGGATTCCATGCTTCAAAGGACAGGCTGACTCTCTTGTTAAGGACTAAAGCAGCTGGTGACTTTAAGTTGAAACCATTGCTCATTGACCATTCTGAATATCCTAGAGTCCTTAAATATTTTGCTAAATCTACTCTGCCTGTGCTCTCCCTATAAATGGAATAACAAAGCTTGGATGATTTCACATCTGTTTACAGCATGGTTTACTGAATGTGTTAAGCCCATTGTTGAGATCTACTGCTCAGGAAAAAACAAAACAAAACAAAAAAACTTGTTTCATACTATTGCTCATTGGCAATGCACCTAGTCAACCAAGAGCTCTCATGGAGATGCACAATGAAATTAATATTGTTTTCATGCTTGCTAACACAATATTTATTCTGCAATCCATGGATCAAGGAGTAATTTTGACTTTCAAGTCTTATTATTGAAGAAATGCATTTCAGAATGCTATGGCTGGGGCCTGTGGAGGTAATGAGGTTTAGATGTGGTCAAGAGGATAGGGTCTTTGTGATAGAATCAGTGTCTTTATAAGAAGAGAAAGGACTTACAGTTTCTGGCATGTGAGAATAAAATGAGAAGACAGCTATCTGTAAACCAGGAAGAGGGTTCTCATCAGGAACTGAACCAGCAGGCACCTTGATCTTAGACTTCCAATATCCAGAACTGTGAGAAATAAATTTCTGTGGTTAAGCCACCCCCTCTGACATTTGTTAGGGCAGTCCGAATTGACTAAGGTAAATGTTGAATTCAACTTTCTTTCTACTTTATTTCCTTGCTGAGAGATAACTGCCTATTGGATCTCCCAGAGCTAATGAGAGAGTGAATCAGATGCAAAGAATATTTAAATAATAGAAAATCAATACAGAAAGTGTCACGTCATTGTTATTGGCTATGAATGATTTAGTGATCACTAGCATGTAAAGTTATGTGCCTATCTTGCTGTTGAATTTTTATGACATAATAGAGAATAGCTTATATATAACAGAACTAATGACCGTGAGTAAAAAGATGGGTGGCTACTTTCAACTCCCCACCCCATAGCCAAAGAAGAACTGTGTAAAAGATTTGATCACACATGTTCTAATATAAGCTTTTTTTAAAAAAAGAAGGAAGGGCATTTTTGTTTTTGTTTTTTGTTGAAGAGGATTCTTGAACAAAAGAAAGGATTAAAATTATACATTGTAAATTTATTTCCTACTCTTGATACTGGTCAGTACTAATGGTTAACTGAAGATAAAGCAGTTTCTTTTAAGTAACCAGAACTGATGGGAGCCAGAGTGTATGTCTTCTTTGATTTCTCTCTAAAGGTGCTGCTATTAATCTGTTAGAAAGATACTGCAGTAAGTGTACACAGTATGAATGCTGAGGCGGGTGAACATTAATACGTTATTTTGTTACCTTAAAACCAACTACTTCTGAGCCTATACATCAGGACCATTTTCCCCTCAATTTCTGTATGAATCAGTGGACTACATTAAAAAAAAATAGAAATAAAACAAGATGTTGAATGGAGACAATCATATTAGGTATGCACGTGAAAAATATTAAAAAAACATTTTGGCACATAGTGTGTGAAGCTTCATTTTGGGGATCACATCAATAAAAGGCCTGAACATCATGAATCATATTTTCCAGTCTGGCAGATGAGTGAATGATGAATCTCTACTTCAGTTAGTCATCTCAGAGAGAAAGATGAAATAATGGGTTGGCCACAGCCATCCATAGTACCCCACAGTGGGGAAGCCAAAAAATAAAAAATTTTACTCTTGCTCTAACCTCAAAGGAAAACAAATATCTGTTAAGCAATACAAGTGTGTAGTGCAGTAACTACCAGAATAATTCAGCAGCCGAAAATGTTAAGAAATTACTGTTGTTGTATGATAATGTGAAATTTTAAAAAATGATGTATTAACTTTTCGATAAAATTGCTATAATTAATTTTGATACAATTTCTGGTTTATTTTGGTAAACTAGAAATTAATTCTATCTTTTATGGTGGTATTTGGCTTCTTCCTTGGTTCTGGCTGAATATGGTTAATACCTAAGCTTTCATATTTAGCCAAAATGCATGTTGGTTGCATGCACCTCTCTTTACTAAGGAGGGTCTGTACAGGAAGAAAGAAAAAAAGAGATATTAAAAAAGTAGCCTGAAGCCAAAATATAGAGGGCCTCAAAGGTCATACAAAGAGTTTGGAATTCATCTTCTGCATAATGGGGAAGACAAATGAAGAGTTTAAATGTAGAAGAAGAATAGATATATATTTGGAAAACTCTCTCTCTATATTCATTCTTTTGACAGTAAGAAACATTATGTTTTAATTGTATTGCTTAGAATTTGAGTACTTTTATAAAGACATCTCAGACTCTAGGATTTGGTCAAAATTCTAATAGGATGTAATAAATGCATAAATGCAATTTATGCAATAAAATGCATAAATGGAAATATTCTATTCTAGGGCTCAAAAATATTCTGTGCTATTGCATTCTAGATTCATAACTTACTGTACATCCTTCTGTATTTTTCTAATCAAGGCCACTGAACAGCTACAGTTGGACTGGATATGGAAAGACAGAAGTGGATTCAGTGAAATGTCTCCCTAACAAGATTTATTTTTAAAATCCATTGTTTAGATATACACAAATGAAATGGGTTTTAGCTGAAAGAGAAATATATCACATAAAGTAGTTTGTTCACCTGCTCATCGTAAACACCATTTATTATTTTATAAAAAGAGGACATCGATTCGAGCGCCTGGGTGGCTCAGTAGGTTAAATGTCTGCCTTTGGCTCAGGTCATGATCCGAGGGTACTGAGATCTGCTCCACCTCAGGCTTTCTGCTGAACAGGGAGCCGGCCTCTCCCTCTCCCTCTGCCCTTCCCCGCTGCTCCTGTTCTCTCTCCTCTCTCTCCTGTTCTCTCTCATTATCTCTGTCACTATGTCTGCCTCACTGTCTCAAATAAATAAATAAAATCTTTAGACAAAAGAGGACATCAATTTTGAAGGGTTAGAATCATAGAGTTGAGAAGATCACCTTATTACTCTGAATTCAAGGATCTCTGTGATGTAAATGGGTATGGTATTAGAAGTAGAAAAGGAAGACAGGGAAAAAAAGGAAAGGTAGAAGAATACAGCAGCTTGCAGCACAGATGAAAAGAAGCAATTTAATGACTAAGCATGTACTCAATGACTTATTTTAATTCCCTGATACTTTGTCTAACATGTCTCCAAGTCTTCCCACAGCCTCACAAAATTTTCTGACTTCATTCTTTTTTCATGAAGGTGCGCCCTGGGGTCTGTGCCCCAGTGTCGTCATTTGGCAAGCTGTTCAGCATTCACACCTATCTCTCTTTCCTTGGTTGTAGGGTATCTCAGTCAGTGATGGGCACTCCTCCTCCCTCTAACTGGACTTGCCACCTACCATGCCAATAGTTAGAAATTAAATTGTCTTTTGTAAATTTTCTGCATCCTTAGATGGTTACTTGTCTGCTCTTTTCTTGTAACAGAATATTTATATGATGAGAGATTTATTTTGGTGTATATACAGGCAAAACTAGGAATATTCTCCCCAAATCTGGTATTCCCTCAAATACAATCATATGGCATAAGTTTCATAAAGTATCAGGACTAAAATGTAGTCATGAATAGAACTGTTTAAGCAAAAGGCAGTGACTAGTAAAACTACATTATGCTTTTTAATTAGTCTACCTTGGAGCCAGTTGGAATTTAAAAGCATGGCTTCAGGTATGACTTGAAAACACTAATAATAATATCCCCAAACTTTTCATACTTTACCATCCAAAAATATATGATACTCACATGAAACTTATAAAAGTTTTCATAATATTAAATAAAGCTTAATATGATCTAATACACACTATTTGCCAATCTGATAAGCGCTAAAAATAGAAAAATAGAACAAGTAATTATTCATCGGGGACCCCAAATATAAGTTTAAATAGTCTTTGTAGTTTTGAGATTTTAATAAACCATTTATAACACAATCCTGCAGAAAATAGTCCTTGTCTCTGAATCGAGATATCAGAGCAGACATATGGTTGCCAAAAAATGACAGTTTTGGACATTCCACATGTCTGAATGATGGCTTCATCCAACCTCACAACATCTGCTTTTGGTAAAGGTCTTGTAGTCTCATAGCACATTGCAGATATTTCGGAGAAGAAAGAGAATTCTGGTCAAAACAGAATTATCTGTAATTTTGTTGTAAATTATGTTTAGGAGCCCAAACTTTGTGTATATAATTATTAAGAGATTAATTATTTACTCAAAAATAATAATGTGGTAATCTCCAAAGGGCTTGGTCTCAGTGAACTCATAGGTTAAGAGTGGCATTTCACAAGTAAACAGATAATTGGAATACTGTGTTGCCGTAGATATGTAAGAGCTACAGACAAGTTATCATGGGAGCAGAGACAAAGAGTTCCCAGTCCAGATTATATGTTGACTAACTGAACATAATAAAAAAAACAGAAAAAAATTATAATCTAAAACCAAGAAAAATAAACAAAAATAGACTCATAGAAACTCAAGCAAGGGGCTTTGGCGAGATCTAATTCAGCCCCATTTTATATACAAGAACACTGAAGTGTAGAAAGATAACACATCATGTAACTTAATATAGAGATTGATGATGGAACTCAGAACTTCATTACCAACTTAGTTTTCCTTGCGCCTCAAAGTACTTAGCAGTCTTCCGGAGTTGGAAGGAGAATTTAATGAACACGTAGCATTGTCTCAGCCACAGAAAGGATTTTATTACCATATTTGCCATAAGAATTTTGAATTTCCAAGTCAGAAATTTCTCTGTCACACACCAAGAGGGCAAAATTCAGGAGGACTTTCAGAAAGAACAGTAGGAGTTGACAAAACAGAGATAGAAACTCTTGATGGCAGACTTTACCAAAAGGCAAAACACTGTATTCATGGCAGTAAATTACTTCATGGGTGTCAGGCAAGAAAGCTTTTGCAAAAGAACATGGTGATGTGTCAGAGGAAAATTCAAGTCTTGCTCTATGAAGTTGGCCTCATATTGCTTGGCAGAGGGGACTACAAACAGGGAAGAAAGAAAGAAAAAGAGAGGGAAGGAAGATAGGAAAGGAGGGAGGGAGGGAGGGATGGAGAAGGGAGGGAGGGAGGGAGGAAGGAAGGAAGGAAGGAAGGAAGGAAGGAAGGAAGGAAGGAAGGAGGGGGAGGGAGGAAGGGAGGGAGAGAAAGAGAAAAGACCAGAATGGCGTTGTAAGGCTCTAATGTAATAGACCCCTGAAGCAGTAGAGATGGTTAAAACAAGTGAAAACTTATCAGAAACAAGGAAATGGGGAATAGTATCAGCAATGTTAATTGCTGTAGTTAGGACTCCAATTTTTCTACAGACCTCAGAGAAAGCACCTGAGATAGTCTATTATCCAGACTTCTGAGATTATTATGTATCATATTGAAAGCATATTTTGGTTGAATGAAGGCTGTATAAGAATTAATGAAGTGCTTTCCTTTGTAAACGAAATAGCAATGAGTATATATGATATAATATAAAAGTAGATGCCATGTCTTGTAACAATAATTGGGAAAAACAAGCAACATGAACACCTTTGTATATTTTGCTATTCTATGCGTGAGAAGATAATGTTATAGGCTTATTGTAAGATCATGCTTGGGATAGTTTTTCTGAAAAAAAGAAATAAAATTAAGGTCGGTTGAAGGTCAGTACTCCTGGACTTGAAAAAAATTAGTAAGTAATCCACAAAGCCTTTTATTTTCTTGACTTTATTAGCATATCCTGCTCTCAGCTACTGAGTGGTAGATCTAAAGAGTATATATTTCACATTGTAAACTTTACTAGTTATGCTGGGTAATATTATATAACCTGATAATGATTTTAGGACTGATTATAGGGCCTCATTTGCAAACTTGACTGGCTAGCTCTGTGATTTTATTAAAAACAATGTCACTTCCTTCCTGTGATTTTACATATATATATACATATGTATATGTATATATATAATGTTATTATATATAATGTATATTATGTTATTTAATGTATAAAATGTCAGTGTTACAAATGAAAATGGACAATTGTCTAATAACTTAAAGAAAAACAAATTTTGGAGAGATGACCATGTTTTGGAGGTCTTATGAAAATGAAGACCACTTGGAGGATTAAAATTTCCATAATTGTGGAAAGCTACATGCAAAAGAATGAAACTCGACCACTTTCTTACACCGTACACAGAAATAAAGACAAGGTGGAATATAGACCTAAATGTGAGACCTGGAACCATAAAACTCCTAGAACAAACATGGCTGTAATTCCTTTGACATCATCCATAGAAACATTTTTCTAGGTATGTCTCATTAGGCGATGGATACAAAGCAAAATTAAACTATTGGGACCACACTAAAATCAAAAGCTTTTGCACAGTGAAGGAAACCACCAATTAAATGGCAAGGCAACTTACTGAATGGGAGAAGATATTTGAAAATGATATATTTGATGAGAGAGTAATATCCACAATATATAAAGAATGTATATAACTTGATCTCAAAAAAGCAAGCAACTCAATTAAAAAAACAGAGGACTTAAATAGAAACTTTCCAAAAACGGCATACAGATGGCCAACAGACACATGAAAAGATGCTCAACATCACTCATTATCAGGGAAATGCAAATCAAAACTACAATGAAATGTCATTTAGTCAGAATGGCTAAAATCAAAAAGATAAATAAAAAGTGTTGGGGGGTGATGTGGAGAAATAGGAATCCTCGTACACTATTGGTGGGAATGCAAATTGGTGCAGCCACTGTGGAAAACAGTATGGAGTTTACTCAAAAATCTAAAAATAGTATTATATATATATATATATTACGCAGCTGTAAAACTGAATGAGGTCTTGCCATTTGCAACAACATGAATGGACCTAGAAAGTATAATGCCAAGTGAAATAAGTCAGACAAAGAAAGACAAATACCGTATGATTTCACTCATATGTGGACTTTAAGAAACAAAACAAAGAGGTGTCTGGGTGGCTCAGTCGAACAAAAGCCTCTACCAACTTTTGGTTTCAACTCAGGCCATGATCTCATGGGTCATGGGATCAAGCCCTGCAACCAGCTCCTCACTCAGAGCTGAGTCTGCTTGAGATTCTCTCTCTCTGCCCCTCCCCCCCTTCATGCACACATTGTCTCTCTCTCTCTAAAATAAATAAATAAATCTCAAAAAAAAAAAGAAAGAAACAAAACAAGCAAAGAATGAAAAAAGACAAAAGAACAGACTCTTAAATACAGAGAACAAATTGGTGATTGTCAGAGGGGAAGTGGGTGGGGGATGGGTGAAATAGTTAAAGAGGATTAAGAATGCACTTATTGTGATAAGCACTGAGTGGTTTACAGAATTGTTGAACCATTATATTGTACAGCTGAAACTAATATAACACTCTGTTAATTATACTTCAAAAAGGTTTTCATAATCACTACGGTTTAGTGGCTATGAACTCTGAACTCAGCCTCCCTTTGTGCAAAACATGTGCCATCTCTTTTCACAGTTTTGAGGATTTAGGCAGCATATTTCATCACATACTGTTTAGTTTATTCTGCTATAGAAGGGAGAGAATACAGTGACCTACTTTACAGATTTGTGTGCTGATTAAATGAGATATTCCTTATGAAGTATCTAGCAAAAACCTGGGTCGTAGAAAAGAAAAACAAGAAATCTTGCCTATCAGTATTATAAGATTAAAAGTTAGGATACAGGAGTTTCTAAATCCCAGCTTAATATTTACTAACTAGGAAATTCCACACAGAGCAGGATTGCTTTGAGCTTCAAAGGTAATCTATAAATTGTTAGATGAATTGCAATTACTTTGAAATAACTCTGGGTTCACAGATTGGAAGAAATAAACTTTTAAATGTCTCCTGAATACTCAAAGAAGTAAAATACCATATGAGTATTGTTGCATCAATGAATTGGGGCTGGGGAAAGTATGGTTAATTGAATATATGGATAATTCAAATTTAACACAAACATACTTTATTTTTTTTCCATTCATACAGTGAAGAAAAAATTTAGTCCTTGGTTATTTCAATAAATTCAGCCAACTAAGTTCTACTGAAAGATGCGTGAGTGATTTGCGATCTTACAGGGCCCCTATAGGTTTCCCCCAGAGACTTGCACAAAGGGGATAGAGCATTGCAAATAGAGATACCAATTATTACATTGATGCACAATTGAGATACAGATAAATACATTTGAAGTAACAGAATTGTTAAGAATACTGAAGAGATCTCACTGAGTACATTAATATATGCAGAGAAAATTACTTGTCAATCAGAAAAAAAAAAAGGATTGGTTAGGAAAGGGAGCCGTCAAGCATGATTTGCAGAGACAACTATCTATAACATCCATTCAAGCACAATTCAGAGGTTCTTCAAAAAAGAAAACCTTCACCAAAGTATTTATGGTGCTATTGTTAAACCCTTCCTGAAGAGAGGTAGACTACCTCAAGATAAATCTACTAACATAACTAACACATTCCTCTCAGTGTAAGAAATTCTAATTATAATAACATTGGCATCAGAACAAGAGCGTTGAAAGGATTAGCATAAGAAGGGTCCTAAGCAAAATGTGGTTTCATCTGTAGAAATTCCTACTGTGAAAATAATGGATACTTTCGCTTAAAAATTATTGATCTGTAAACTAATTAATAAATTATGATTTGGCTTCATATTTCAATTTCATGAAGTATTGGTTTGTGTTTCCCTGAGAAAGGAATTGGTTCTCGATGTGTAGATAGTATCAAGTTTCTGACCATGAAAATCTGAGCACCAGGTCTTGCCTGAGATAAATCCCCCAACATAAGTATGCTGGCTTCTTCTGGAAACATCCAGAGCCAACTAAGTTTCATTATACTATTCATATTAGTCTTGTCTTTACGGAAAATCTATTACTAGAGATTAGTTATTATCATTTTCTCTTTTTTCTTTTTTTTTTTTTTTTAGCTTCTTAATAAGCTATTATTCCCAAACCTCTACCAACAGCTCAAAACTCCTTAGTTCCTGACTTATCCATCTACACTGGAATATCTAAAAACATATTTAAATTAATCAGTTTAGAACAGAACTCTCTATCCACCCTCCAAATGCACTCTCTTCCCGTCTCTCCTGTACTCTTTCCCATTAAGTTAAGTGGCACCATTTCATTTAATTGTTCAAGCCTAAAAGCTGGGAGTCTATCCTCCCTTTCTTCTTCACCCCTAAACCAAATCATCAAAGCAATTCCTGTCAGGTCCTCATCGCAAACATGGATTGAGTTGAATCCAGTCACCTCACTACCTTCTTGAGAAGCTCTCACTTTTATCCTAATAGTCTATTAACCGGCCTAATAGTCTTCCACCCTCCCTCTCTCTCACAGAGGAATGTTTGTGCCCCTCCCACACCCCATTTATATGTTGAAATTCTAACCCCTGGTGTGATGTGGGGAGATAGAATCTCTAGCAGGTAACTGGGCTCTGGGCATGGAGGCCTTGTGAATAGAATTAGTGTCCTTATAAGACATTACAGAGTTTTCTTTCTGTCTGAGGAGGCAGCAAGAAGAGGGCCATCTAAAATCAGAAAGAGGGCTCTCACCAGAAGCCAATCTGGCCGGCGATCTAATCGCAGACTTTTCAGCTGTAGAACAGTGAAAAGCACATTTTTGTCATTGCTTAAGCCACCTAGTTTATAGTATTCTGTTTTGGCAGCCCAATCTAATATGTTCTCTCAATGATTGTTTCACCCAGTAGCCAGGGTTATCTTTCAAAATTATGAAGCCCTACATGCCATTATCACGCATCTAAGATTAAAATCCACACACTGAAGGCTGATTTATATGGCAGTCCTAGATCTGCCCTCCGATGGCTTCTGCACCCTCAGTATCCCCTCTTGTTCACTGGGTTCCAGGCTCACTATGGCATCTTCGTCTTTCTATTTAATTCTCAGTTCTTGCATTTTTTTTTTTAAAGGAGGCTCTATGCCCAATGCAGGGCTCTAACTTACAACCCAAGATCAAGAGTCACATGCTCTACTGACTGAGCCAGCCGAGCACCCCTAATTCTTGCACTTGCTGATTCTCTGTTGGGAATTCTTTCTCTCCAGATCTTTCCTGTTATTCAGCTCTGACTGTCAAGTATCACCCCTTGGATGGTCTTTCCTGATTAGTTCATCTAAAGTAACCCCACAGACATTCTTTTGCAAAACATCACACTTTGTTTTCTTCATGTGGGAGTGCGTTTTCTCATAGAATCTCATTTTTTCCATCTATGAGAACAGGGATGCTGTTGGACGGATGCATGGTTGTTTTCCCCACACCAAGAAGGACATGTGGCATAACCCTGGCAGGCACTCCTAAGGGTTTGTTAAAAGAATAGATTGCACAGGGAACATAGATCAGAGGATATAAGGAGAAAATATATTTCTGAGATGACATAGTCCAATTTCATTTTTTTCTTTTTTTCCCAAGTCCAGAACTGTGCCAGTGATTAAATTTGCCTATGGGGTTTTAACTGGTTAACAATAAAATCAGAACTCAAACAAAAGTTTTCTGACTTCTAGTTCGCAGCGCATTTAACATATTGCACTGCCTGTTCAATAGCTGTATCCCTCTAGAGACACACGTAGAGGTTATAGAGCTTTCTAACTTGACTTTTCATTATATCCTATCTATTCCTATATACAATAGGGTTTTGAGATAGTTGACAAAATTTCACCAGAAATAAAACAGCACTTGTGTTAAGACATTGCATACCTCTTTCACGTCATTAGGGGTCATCTTATATTATGTCATTTCTTAAAGAATACGGAGTAAGAATGGTTCTAAACAGAGCTTCTCCAATAGACTAATGTTTAAATCAGCATTTCCTACTCACACACAAATTTTATCCTAATTTCTTTAATGTGGTATTGTTATTGTCTTTAATATATTAAAATATATTTGAGAAAAAAAAAACCTCTGCATTTAATTCACATTCTCACAAATGATCTGACATAATTGTTAATAAAATGCTCAACATATGGTAGAGTCTAAATGCCATGCTCCAGAGTTCATTTCATTTTTCAAGATTTAACCTCTGAGAACAGAAATAGTTTCTCAAGAGACCTGAGAAAGACCTCTAAAGGGATGTCACTTATGCCCAGATTGCATCAGTGCATTCTACCTAAATAGTCAAGCATGAGAATAAGATTCGGCCAGGAGAAGATCAAAGCATAGCAAAAATAGCATTCTGGTTCCTCCGCGTCTGTGACATAAATTAAGAGGAACCCTAAAACCAACATCCACTCTACGCATCCTCAGTTCTAAATTTGCTATTTTTCTCTTTAGCGGTCCAAACTATAGTTCATAGTTAAATGATCCTTTTTCTTTGAAGTCCACTTTTATTTTCTACTTTTAAGAACTCCTTGTCAGAGCCTGGATTAATTAAGCTATGGAGCCCATTTTAAAAGTCTAGTTGTAGAAAAAAACTGAGAATTAGCTCCAGCAAAATGATCGTCTCTTAGAGTCTAGCCTCACTGGGGGATCCCATGGTTCTGCAAATATTCTGTATGATTTTCAGTTTGATCACTGATATTTTGACTGAAAGATTAGACCACTGTCTACATTTTCATTGTTTTGTGGTTAATCAAATGTCTTCAGTTTAAAAGTCCTGCGGCTATGAATTGCTCAGCTTTTGAAGATTCCCTTGCTCACTGAACCAAATTCAATACAGCAGAGTTGGAATGGTGCAGAGCAAAAAAGGAGGTCAAGCACACTTGACTATATCAGGGGTACGTGTTTTGTCTGCATAATGCCAAACAACCGGTGCAAAGGAGAGACAAGAAGAATCTTTATTTGGTTCCCTCTTTCCTTGTGCTAACTAAAGTTATTTTCTCCTTGCCCCCCTCTCCAAACACAGCCCTATTTATTTTGAGCCTCCTAAAGCCATAAATGGCAATTTGTTAGAGCAGAAATAACAGGCATTTCTGTAAATGATGTATTTTACCCTCTCCCCAGATTATTTTTGAAGGAAATCATGGGAAATTAATTGCAGCCTTGAAAAATGTCCTAATAAGAAATGTTTCTCTTTATATAGGTATGTGATATTCCTTGTAAAATAATAATAATAATAACAGCACACATTTTGCAGATCACCTATTAACTTTGCTCAAGTTGTATTTTCTTCTTTATTAATAGATAGTTCACAGTGGTAGGAATATAAAAAACCAAACCAACTCGAGAGAAGACTTCTGCAGCCACGCTGCATATGTTACCTCTGTCATAACAAACTTGGTTTAAGTTCTTTAAGAACTGAAAAGAAGTTCAACCGGAAAGCAAAAAAGAAAAAAAAAAAAGCATTTTTGTTCCATATTTGTGTAAGTATATTTGGAGAATCTGGATGACATCTTATTGTGTCCATCAGTGTTCCCACTTCTCATTATCGTTGGTAGTAGGAAAAAGAAATCTGTTCTGATAATTCGTAACTTTTAACTGTCCCTACTTTATGAAATCTTATAGCAGCTTGAACTGGGCATGCAGCACCTTATTTTGTGCTATTAATTTTTGGGACAAGTCAGATCACGGCTGTTTGGGTGTTGGGTCACAAAGGATGCTTAATGCATGTTTAATTCATCATTGTGCCAAAACCCATCCACATTGGCCGACTTAATAAATATTTTCTTAACACATAAACATGAAATCAAAGCACGCAGGAGGATTATACAGCTGAAAGGGGCAGGTAAATAAGCTGTACGTAGAGACTCATTCTATCTGCATTTTGTATTCACTCCATTTGCTATAGAGCATTTGGGCTTCAGAACATATTTTGAGATTTCCTATCTTCCAAGCCATCAGCATTTTTCCGAATGATATTCTCAGATTTTTTAGGGACAGACAATGAAACCAAAAAATGAGTTCCATGGGGAAGATAATGGTGGGGAGTTATTCAGAGCCATGTCTGCATAGCTCCCTTTTTTTGTGGGGGAATGAATTTCAATGATTCATTTCTTCTGAGCCATGTTTATGCAAGTGTATTTCCTGGGATAGATTAAATTGACCGAAAACTAATGTAAGCAGAGCGAAAAATTAACAGGGTTTTAAAATCATTTTATTTATTGGTAGCTGGTAGTAAATTCAGAAGTCAATTTTCTATTCATAAATCAGGACAGAATTTTTTTTTCTGAATTTTATGAGCGTATAGTGTGAGAGGCATGTATTAATATACTTAGTAAAAGTGTAGTTACATTAAGTAACTGTCAGATTATCTCTGATGATAATTTATTTCTTTGACATCAACTAATGGTCATCCAAAGTATGTAATGTCAGGAAAGCAGCTCTTAGTGAATAACTTTAACTGATAACAGTAGATAGAACGGACATATATACTTATACAGACATTCATACACATATGCACCTACATATATATATAACATATTATCTTATATAACATATAGGATGCAGAATATGAGATACAAAACTGTAAGTGCTTATAGTTGGTAAACAGGGAACAGCTATCATAATCCCCTAAAGCAGGGAAATATTCTTTAGTCATTGACCATGGGGGGTGAGAAGGAAAAAAAAAATATCCCACAATTAAAGAGACTATGTTTTGGCTGAAATGATCCAAACAAAAAGTGGGTTGTGGGTGGGACGCGTGGGTGGCTCAGTGAGTTGAGCATCCAACTCTTGATTTTGGCTCAGGTCATGATTTCAGGGTCATGAGATCAAGCCCTGCACCTGGCTCCACGCTGGGTACAGAAGCTGCTTAAGATTTTCTCTCTCCCTTTCCCTCTGCTCTTCTTTGCCCTCTCTCTCTCCCTCTCTCTCTCTAAAAAAAAATTTAAAAAAAAAGAGTGGGTTGTGGGTGACTGTGCATCTTACAATTTTAATTAGAAAGAACAGTGAGTTATATAATACCAATCAAGACTATATGTAAAAATCCCCCAAATTAATGTAAAAGCATAACCTCGTCCCACAGACTGCTATCTGTCTATCTCAGGACATGCTGTGCTAATAGCAGGTTGTGCTAGTTGGGTGTGTTGGGTATTAGGCTCTGCTGAAAACCTACCAAAAATGTGTGCAGGCAGAATTACAAGAAGGGGGTCTTGTTTTGAAAGTCTCATTGATACTATAGAAGATTCTAGATTACCAGGATATTGGCAAAATTTTTCAGTAGTCTGTAAAAGGAAACATGTGGACTGAGAAACATAATCTCCTACAGTGTTGTGTGAAGCAATGAGATATAAAGTAAAGGCAGAAAAAGGCAAGGCACTTATTAGAATATCACAAGAAGGAGAAGTAGAGTGAATCTTCATCAGAACTGTCTAACAGGGGTGCCTGTGTGGCTCCATTGGTTAAGCGTCTGCCTTTGCCTCAGGTCATGATCTCAGGCTCCTGAGATCGAGTCCTGCATCAGGCTCCCCACTCAGTGGGGAGTCTGCTTCTCCCTCTATCTCTCCCTGCACATGTGCTCTCTCTCTCTCTCACAAAAATAAATAAAATCTTAAAAAAAAGAACAGTCTGACAAAATCTAATGTGAGTTAGAAGTATGACCACATAAGGAATTTAAACATTTTTAGTAGCCATTAAAGAGTAAAAAAAAAAAAAAAAAAAAAAAGTGAATTTTAATAATATATTCTATCTAAATACATAGATCCAACATATTTTGAAATATAATCAATATACAATTATTGGGGTATTTACATTGTTTTTCATACCAAGTCTTGCAAATCTAATATGTATTTTATACTTAGACTACATTTCACTTTTGACTAGATAGTCAAGTTCAGGAGACACATGGGGTTAATAGCTTTACAAATGGGACTGCTCAGTGTATACAAAACTTCTTACAGTTAGCAAGAACTCGAAGGAAAGCTAAAAAAATTCACTAAATTGGGGCGCCTGGGTGGCACAGCGGTTAAGCGTCTGCCTTCGGCTCAGGGCATGGTCCCACGTTATGGGATCGAGCCCACATCAGGCTCCTCTGCTATGAGCCTGCTTCTTCCTCTCCCACTCCCCCTGCTTGTGTTCCCTCTCTCGCTGGCTGTCTCTATCTCTGTCAAATAAATAAATAAAAATCTTTAAAAAAAAATTCACTAAATTTACTTAAAAAGTATCATCATGTTTGAGGAAACATATCTAGTTAGATAATTCAGGGAACAGCTTCATGTTCATGCCAACTTCTTCTCATGTGGGGATGATTTCAAAGTGAGGAAGGGGAGATGGGGAGAGAAGTAAGCATATATCCCTGAGAAGGCAAGCTGAATTGGGTTGGAGATATTTAAAGAATCTGTGTGCTCTACTGAGTTGCTTTTGAGTACAGTGTTTTCTATAAACTTCACATTTTGGTGACCACCTGACTGATTTCCAGGGATCCAGATGATTTTATAAGTAAAAACAGCACCCACAGCCCCATGCCCCACACTCATGTTCTGGCCCTGGAGATCAGACCACTGTGCTGTAGAAGGCACTGGTCTTCAATGTTCAGGATAGAGGGGTCATGCGGTGGGTAAGTAGATGTTCCAATTTGCCCAGGGAAGTTCCCCTTTATGCTTATTATCCCAGTGCAATTATTCAAAGTTCTTTGTGTCACTCTCAAGCATGTTTGGATTTAGAAGATAGATTATATGTTCCCTTCATGAGGCCGACCCAGAAGTAAGGGCTCAGGGACAGTCAAGGAATCCCACACCCAAATAATGGTTTGAAGACATTGGTGCATTCCCAAGGTCCACACAGATGGAGAAATTTGGATGTAAGATCCTAATTCATTAAGAACAAGTTGATAAGAAGAAGGAACTGACTTCTTTGTACTTAAGTTGATTTACTTCAAAATGAGAATGTATTTTCTCTCTCCATGGCTCTTCTTTTCTATGTAATTTTGTGTCCATTTGAATCCCAAAGTTGCTGTCACCATTAATAAAATTGAGCAGTCTAAAGCCACATATTTATTAAGCACCTAGCTATTTCCTGCTCTATCTAGAGATTTCCTTAAATTATCACACTTGTTTATTCTGAACTTACAGTTTTAAAATATACTTGTAATAAAAGAGCTCTAAATAAAGTGGTTTATTAAGATCTTCACCTTGTATCCTATTTTTTAAAAATAATTATTATTACCTCTTTACTGACCTTTATATGATATGAGCTTTAGGGGAAATTTCAAGTTTTCAATTAACTTTGAATGTGACTAGAGTTTTATAAATGAGGAATGATTTAAGTGCAAATTTATGGCATGTAAAAGATTATAGTTAACTATGTGCTAAAGTAAAGAACCTAGCTATCTGGAAAGTATTTGTTTATAGAGGAACATAAACAACTTGCATTAGAGAATTTTACAAGAATGTGGGGGAATGATCGGAACGTATCTAATGCATTTATATGTGGATATAAAATATGTAATTTGTTATATTGGTCTTCAGCTATCAAAGATACAGCAATCACAGTAACTTCACCTTCTTTTCCAAGATACCTTCTCAAAATGATTTTATTTTACTGTGTATGTATAATGACTACATGAGTCAGGATGCCCTGACTTTTTTATTTTCTTCTACCTTTTTTGTTCAAGCCATTAATAAACAAGGAAAAAATCCTCATTATCTATATTAAGAAAAAGCAATAATTTAATGAAAAAGGTACCTAGTTTGCAGTAACAATAGTCAGATATCAATACATAGTTTTGTTTATTTTTTAAGGTGATTTCCTAATCCTGGATCTTTATTAAAGTCAATCTTTAACTGTTCAAAATTGTTAAGGAGTTGAGTGAATTAAATTAGATGGCATTAAAAAAAAATCATACCTTTTCACAACTTTCAAAAATGCACATACTCTCATCAATGTGAATAGTTGGCAAAATATTTCCTAGCAAATTTACTGCTAAATCAGTTTAAATAAATATATAGTAACTTTTAATAAACATTAATCATCTGGCTGTTACTTATGGTAAATATGCTAAGGCATTTTATTAGTATTATTTTTATTATTTTTTAATTTTTTTAAAAAATTTTTCTTATTTGAGAGAGAGAGAGAGAGAGAGTAATCACACAAGTGTGGGGGTGGGGGACAAAGGGAGAAGGAGAGAGAGAGAGAATCTTAAGCAGGCTCCACACTCAGCAAGGAGCCTGATGCAGGGCTCCATCTCAGGACTCTGAGATCATGACCCTGGCTAAAATCAAGAGTCAGACACTCAACTGACTGTGCCACCCAAGCTCCCCAGTATTATTATTTTAATGCCAAAGTGTTTTTATTATGTCTTTCAAATATCCATAAATATCAATAGAATAACATAATGAACTCCAACCCAAGATTAAAGAATTATTAATGTTTTGTCATATTTGCTTTTTTTAAAAATATGTTTTTTGCTCAGATGTTATTTAAAAGTAATTCCTAGATCATTCATTCCTAAATACTTCAGAATACATCTCTGAAAAATAACATTTTCTTAAATGACCACAATATTGTAATCACATCCAATGAATATTACATGTTAGAAAATTACATGTAAAATATATTCTTACATGATCACATTACCATCAAAACATCTACCAAAATTAATTCAGCTTTTTAAAATATAATCATGGAATGCATATTTAACCATATTAGAAAGAATGCATTACCTAGTTATCTCATCTACTTTCCTATTATTTGCATTATCTAGTTATCTCCTTTCCTATTATTTTATTATTATTAAAGGAAATATGGAAATCTGCAAACATTTTAAAAATAGAAATAAATAATATACAAGTGTATTATGTAAGCATGTATTCATAGGTATATGTGCATGTATGTATGTACTATTTACATAAATGTGATTTAGGTTCCAAATAGTGTT
The DNA here is from genome assembly GCF_024610735.1 of Ursus americanus. Lineage (NCBI taxonomy): Eukaryota > Metazoa > Chordata > Mammalia > Carnivora > Ursidae > Ursus > Ursus americanus. Next base: position 29,487,688 of record NC_142152.1, on the reverse strand, counting down.
ATTCATTTCAATGAAATATTTTTTGAGCCTCTCTAAATATAAATGTTATACTTGAACTTTTTTTTCATTTTCTTTTTGGTTGATGAAGCCAGGTTGTTTTTCCTGTAGAGCTACCCAATCTGAATACTGCTAATTGCATATATTTGATGTCTCTCTTCATCATTATTTGTTCCATGTATTTTCTATAAATTGGGAGTTAGATCGAGAGTCTTGGTCAGATTGAGGTTCAAATTTAGTTTCGTAAAACTATTTCACATTTTGTCACCCTGAGAGACATAAGGTGGTTGTTACGTACTATGTTTTCTGTGAATTTGTGTGTGTGTGGTACCTTGTTTTTAAATGATGTCCACCACTGATGAACTTTGGATAGACACACAAATCCATTAAAGGGCTGGTAAATGTTGGTGTCCTAATTCTCTTTTGTCTAGAAGAAGCTAGAATGCTTCTTTCAAGATAAATTTTCTCTCCTCAATTATTTGTTTACATGAAGTATAGTTCATACAGAAAAGACAGTTTAAATGTTTTATCCCTGTTTCATTTTTTTACTATGTGCAAATTCATTTATTTCTTTTTTCTTTTTATTTATTAAGTTTTTATTAAATTCCAGTTAGTTAACATACAGTGTAAAATTAGTTTCAGGTGTACAATATAGTGATTCAACACTTCCATACAACATCTGGTGCTCCTAACAAGTGCATTCCTTAATCCCCATCACCTGTTTCACCCATCGCTCCATCCACCTCCCCTCTGGTAGCCATCAGTTTGTTCTCTGTAGTTAAAAGTCTGTTTCTTGGTTTCTCTCTCTCTCTCTGTCTCTCTGTCTCTCTCTTATTTTTCTCTTCATTCATTTGTTTTGTTTCTTAAATTCCACATATGAGTGAAATCATACAGTATTTGTCTTTCTCTGACTTATTTTGCTTAGTATAATACTCTCTAGCTCCATTCATGTCATTGCAAATGGCAAGATTTCATTCTTTTTTATGGCTGAGTAATATTTCACTATATATAATAGAGAGATATACATCTATTATCTCTCTCTATACACACACACACACACACACACACACACTCACCACATATTCTTTATCCATTTATTGGTTGATGGACAGTTGGGCTTTTTCCATAATTTGGTTAATATAGATAATGCTGATACAAACATTGGGGTGCACGTATCCCACTGAATCAGTATTTTTGTATTCTTAGGGTAAGTGCTTATTTCATTTTTAAGAGAATAATGTTCCAAAATTATAATACAATTTCCTATCTCCAAAATTTATCAATAATTTTTGAACTCACATACAATGGATTTTAATCCATTACAATCATGCTCTTTGGTGTTCAAATTGTCCCATCTCTGCTAGGTGGGAGCTTTCTCAGACTGTCTCCAGGGTATTATCAAACTATATCAGAATATAAGAAGAAATATTCTAAAATCTTTTTATGAAGTTAGAATAACATTCATATCAAAATCTGACAAGAAAATTATGAGAAAATAAAATAATAAGTTATTATTCCTTATGTACATAGATGCAAAATCATTCACAAAGCATTAGCAAATCAAATCCATCAATATATAGTTAACTAAAACATCATAAACACGTGGAATTTATCCCAGGAATGCAAAGATGATTTAACATAAAAAATTGGGAAATTACATGATCATCTAAATAGATGCAGAAAAATCACTGGGTCACATTTAACACACATTTATGAGAAAAGCTCTCAGCAAGCTAGGAATAGAAAGACATTTTGTCTATCTACTGAAAGCCATTCAAAGGAGCCTTCAATTGACAGCACTAACACTGGCAAAACATTGAACATACCTCCCCTACGTTTGAGAAGATAAAAATCTCTTCCTTCATCATTTTTATTCAGTCTTGTACAAGAGAACATATCTAATGTCATAAAACAAACAAACAAAAAAACCTCCCAAACAACAACAACAACAACAAAAGTGAAAGTATAAACACTGGAAAGGAAAAGTCCAAATTCTTCATGCACAGTTGACATGATTATTTATATTAAAATTCAATGATATACGCAAAAATCTATTATAACTTATATATAACTTTTTAACAAAGTTACCGGTATTAAGTAAATATATAATACTTATCTTTCTAGGTACTAGTAATGAGCAATTGGAAAATTTTTTGAAATTACCATTCATAATTAGCATCGGAAAGCACAAAATAATTAGGGATAATTTTATTAAAAGAATGAAAGACTATCATAGTTAAAATTTTACAAAAACTGTGTAGAGAAAAGTTATATAAGACCTAAATGCAAATTGAAAGACTCATATTGTTGAGATGAGAGTTTTCCTCAATTTGATGTATAGATTGAACACAACTTCATTTAAAATCATAAGAAGCCTTTTGTGTATGTGTAGAAACTGACAAGTGAAATCTCTATTGGAAGTAAAAGGAAACTAGAACAGCAAAAACAATCACTGAAAAGAGTACCAGGACATGAATTCAGTTTATCTTAAACTACAGTAATTAAATCCATGTAGCACTGGTATTATATCAGTGAAACAGAACAGAGTCCAGAAACTGATGTACACTTATCTGGTAAATTGACCTTTGGGAGGGTATGAAAAAATGAAGTGGAATAAAGAAATTATTTTTAACAAAGAGTTTTGAAACAACTACATAATAATTTTAAGATAAAAATGAATCCCATACCTTACCTTACACCATACATAATTGAGATTGAACATAAACTTAATAATAAGCCTAAAACCATGACATTTCTAGAAGAAACTACAGGAGAATATACTTACAATCTTGCGTTAATGCAAAACTTTCTTATGACCAAAAAAATGGAAACTATAAAAATTGATAAGTTAGTTCATTAAATTGAGAATTTTCTGTTCACGAAAAAACATACGTAAGAGGCGAAAGGGGTGAGGCGCACCCTGGAAAAATATTTTCAATACACATTCTGACAAAACTTATATTCAAATTATATAAAGAATTAAAACCCAATTTTAAAAAAGACTGCTCAATAAAAATAAATGGGCAGAAATTCGAAAAGACACTTCACAAATAAGATAAGTCTTTTGTGCAAAATAAAATAACCCTTAAGCACTTTAAAAGATGCTCGGCATCATTAGCCATAAGGAAAATGCCATTAAAACAATAATGAGATCCATTTTCCACCCACTACAATGGATGAATTAAAAAGATTGATGCCAAATTTTGAGGAAGATATCAAACAAATGGGGATTTCATAAATCACTAGGAAAAGTAGAACATTATACAAAAATTTGGAATAAAAGTTTGGCTGTTTTTTAACAACAACGACAAAAGTCATACATCTACCCTTCCTATGACCCAGAAATCCCACTTCTAGGTATTTACCTTATAGAAATTAAACAAATATTTACAAAAAAGATTTGTACAAGAATGCTCACAGAAACTTTGTTTATAATGGCCCCAAACTGAAATTAACCCAAATGTTCATAAACACAAAAAATGGATAGGCAAATGGTGATACACTAATTAACTGGAATAAAACAATAAAAAAAGAGTGTATTACTTCTACACCGACAATATGGCTGAACCTCATTAACCTAATATTCAAGAAGGAAGCCAACTCAAAAGAATATGGGCTATATGGCTTCATCTGTATGAATTTTTAAAGTATGAATAACTAAGCTATGATGATATTAATCAGAATGGTGGTGGCCTCTAAGGAGGGCAGGTGATTGACAAGAAAAGTTCATATAGAAACTATCTTAGATTATGGATGTTTCTAAATCATATTTGAATATATATGTCAACATATATGTTATTTTCAATAAAAAATAATAAAAACTCATTCAACAGAAACTAAAAATATACAATAATTCCACCATCATAGATTTTTCCCCAACCATTATAGATGTTTCTTTCTCACACATGTAACTTGAATTCATGTCCTATATAAAGAACATGACTGTCCATGGAAGCACGTCTACAGTTGGTGGGCAGCTTCCCTTCAAAAAGTGATTCAGGGATTCGAGTGTCTCCCATCGTAAGTTTCCCAGACCCATTTCATCTATGCTTCAGTTATCTTCAACTTGTTGCTTTTATGTTTCTTATATTAGTCTAAACTAAACTGACACACAGTAATACTAAATTCCAGGTTTGTTTCATAATTGAACTGAAGTTTTCACAAGTTTCAGATGTTTAAAATTATGACATAAAAATCCAAATAGTAGCACAATGTCATACTTAAAAAAAATAAAACTATTTTGTGTTTTTACATTGAAATCATGCTGTTAATTTTTTTCCAATTGTTATTTTCCTAATTAAAAAATAACATGCTTTAGGTATTGTAATGTAGACCTTAAAAGAAATCTAAATAGATTGAAGGTATTAGAAAATGTTTCCTTAAACAATCTATTTTGAGTATGCCATCAGAGGATAAGTCTCAACTATGTCTTCCAGACTGACAGAAGGTTCTGGCAGCTTCTTTGATTGGAGATCCACATAAGCCATTTTCTCCACCATTTGCATATGTAGCCATTCATTTACCTACTACCTGTCTAGCTGCCTTTTCTAAGTATACATGTGCTTTTAATGATTTTACTTATTTATTCCAGAGAGAGAGGGAGAGAGAGATTGAGAGCACCAGCAGGGAGGAGGGGCAGAGGGAAGGGGAGAAGCAGACTCCCCACTGAACAAGGAGCACTATGTGGACTCTATCCCAGGACCCTGGGATCATGACCTGAGCGGAAGGCAGATGCTTAACCGACTGAGCCATATAGGCACCCTATATGTATGTTTTTAAATCTGATTAACCATCATTTCCCTTATGTTATGCATATAACTTCAGCTTTACCAGGAGTGATACAGCATCATGCTTCCCTGTCTTAAAAAGGACCTGAACTTTAAATGCTAATTTTTCCTTCTTATGCCATCTATCAGGATATAGCCACCTTGACATTTGCATAGAGTAATTTTGTCTTGCCCCTTAAGAACTCCCTGCATCTTAAAGATGTATGCATAGCTACCCACATGAGTTACACTGTTATGTCTCTGGGTTGGGACTTCGTGTGCATGAGATTTTGCAGTGAATTCCTTTCATATATAGTATATAAATTCAAAGTCTGATTACTAATTTATTACTTTACCGAAAACACAGCATCTTTAAAAATATTTCCAAAATATTTTCAATCTTCCCTGTGAATCTCATTTCCAATGTAGAAGGCACTTTATCTTCTAAAAACCTATGAATTAAGTTTGGGATGGAAGAATGTTCTCAATGAAGATCATTAAACTTATAAGTATGATGACATACATGTATTTTTTAGATAGATAAACTGTGTAAGCATAGTAGTTTAAGGAACTTGCCATAAATAGAAAAATGTTGAAGACAGGATTTGAATTAAACGTTTCCTGAGTCCAAATCTCCTGATCTTAATATCAAACTAAAATATCTCCCACACCAAGTGGTGCATTGTAATGAATTGCAAGTAACGTAATGGAATGACATTTCACATGAAGTATCAAGATGCCCTTATTTCATATTTTTTAAATTCAATTTATATCCTTGTTTTATTTTAATTTGAAAGAACTTTAAATGGCACCCAATGGCTCACCAATCTTCAAAATTCTAACTGAATAAATAGTGCCTTCTATCTGACAGTTTCATTGCCTACAAAGTATTTATAAAACTAAACACTTCTGTAATTTTGCACTGAGTATTTGAAAACAGCTCTGATTGCTAATAACTCTGTTCAATATATAACAGACAAGGGGGAATTTCAACTCTTAAGCTTCAGCTATTTTTGAATTGCCTTTGTGCCAGAGAACTCCACCTTAAATTGCTTTTAAAGTAGAAAATATACACTGTCTCTTCTCACATAATTCAAAAGTAGTTTAAAGTTATATTTCTCAAAAAGAGAAAAGTGACAAGGGAGCTGTGATCAGGTCTTTGTAGTCTGTCCAAAGGAACATGATTTGAAAAAAAAAAAAATTTTTTTTTTTTTTCTGGAGGGGAAGGATCTATGGTACAAGTGTTTGGAGAAAGTTAGCTACAGTCTCTGCTGTCATAAATATAATGTTTGTGTGGTATTTGGATATCCTGTAAAGGGCAGCACTAAATTATAGTGTGAGGTGAAATGTAATAGCTGGAGAAGAGCTCAATCTTGAATGGCTGGGATCCAAGTTTCCAAGGTTACTTTTACCCGCAAAATGTTATCCATTCAAGCTGTCTTCTTGGAGTTCAGGAGGCAAATTAGATCACTATTTCATGACCTTCATACCTTCACACCTTATTCATAGAAATATTGTCACTGTCGTGGCTTAACGTACTGTCTCAATGAGGTGCCTATCATTAGTCAATTTTCAGCAGACGCCACTTCGTTTTACTGTGTCCTCTGGTCAAAGACTTAACCCATGACTCGGAGACCCAAAACACAGGCAATAATTCGGGGGAAAGATGCAAACTTCAACTCTTTGTAGCAGAGTGGGAACTTGTATTTCCATCGAGTAGATGAATGCAACTAGAACATGACATGTGTCCACAAGTATGGGTTTCATGAATATAAAACACATACCAAACAATGGAGATTTCACATGTACATGGAGCATATATCTATTGAACACCTCCAATTTGCATAGATAGATGAAATATAATAATGCTTGTTTAATGTTTTTTTTTAAGATTTTATTTATTTATTTGACAGAGAGAGAGAGAGAGACAGCCAGCGAGAGAGGGAACACAAGCAGGGGGAGTGGAAGAGGAAGAAGCAGGCTCCCAGTGGAAGAGCCTGACGTGGAGCTCGATCCCAGAACGCCGGGATCACGCCCTGAGCCGAAGGCAGAGGCTTAACGACTGAGCCACCCAGGCACCCCTTGTTTAATGTTTTTAAATTGTGTTTTTTTTTAAATCTATCTTTGGAGCTCAGAAACTTGGGTCTCAAAAAAGACATATCCAAAATATTACCATACATCTTTTTTTGAAAAATAAATATTTTGGAAACATAAGTAAGGAGCAATTAATTCTACCTGCAGAGAGACACCAGGAGCCCTTCATAGTAAACATATCACCTCTGATAGCGGAGATGCACACACGACATTGCGTAATTAGAAGGGAGTTGCTAGACAGAGAGTAGATTGTAGGGGCATTCCAGATAGAAGAGAGAATATATCCAAAGGCATGGAAGTTGTAAGAAAGCAAGTCTTTGCAGGGCCTTAGGGGAAATTCAAAGTTTAGTTCTGAATTGTGTTTAGAGTGAAGAGAGGAGGGGAGAACATGAAAAAGAACATGAAAAAGAAACAGGGAATTAAGCTTCTGTTGAAGATTAGAATAAAATTAATGAATTGGAGGATTATCAATAATTTTTAAGCTAAGGCTTGGCATGATCCTGTTTCTGTTTTAAAGAGAATCCTGGCAGCAAGTGAGAGATGGGATAGAAAAAAATAAAAAAAAGAAAACCCAAAAAACCAAAAAAACAAAAACTGGAGGCAGCAGGGTCAGATAGGAGGTACCATCTATTATCAAATGGATTCTATGTAGTGAGTTCCATATAATGTCCCTTCAAATGGGAGTCCTAATTTTCATGCAGTTTGCTGTCAGCGATACATGGAAGATTAATACGTAAAACTGGGTTCCCATGTACAGACCCTTTTCTGCATCTCTTTTCAGAATAGGACTGCTAGAATAGACAAATTTAGGCAATTTAATCATTTTGTAGATGTGCTTGAGGAAAAGAAACATGAAGTGTGAGTGAATCTCCTGACACTGAATTACAGGAAGAGCGTAGAGAAAGGTCTGCACAAAGGCTTGAGCTGTGCTAGTAGGTAGAAGAATAGCATCATCAGGGGAAATGTGTGCAATACATTGAAACTTTCCAAATGAATGAGACTAGAAGTTTCGATTCTACTATTTAACATCAGATGATGGATGTATTAGGTACTTGCGTTGTCTACCTTTTTTGAATCAAGGTATTGACTTTTAGGATCGTCAGAAAGACTCAAATGAACGCAGAATATAAAGCATCTTATGCATGCCTTTTCTGAATTCTATAAATGATGCTCCTTGTATCAGCTTTACAAACTGATGATGGTCATAACCTGGGTGAGAGAATGGCACACCCTCTTAAGCAAAAAGCTCTCCACTGCTTGGAAGGAAACAGCTTCAGGGTGAATCTGGCTTAAAAGGATTTGCCTTATGGAGGAAACTCTGAGGATCAGACTCAGGTTTTCAAACTGCTTTTAGTTTTGTAAGATTATTTTATTTTAAATGACCAAGTGCTTCTTCCCACCCGATAAGAGCTGGTGAAATATTTTGAGTGGCTTAAGTTTTAACCTAAGCAAAACAAAACAAAACAAAACAAACAAACAAAAACAAAACAAAACAAAAAAACCATCCACACTTTGAGTCAGGTAACAACAAAGATATACAAATCTTATCATCAAAAAATTTTAATTCCAAATAAATACCCTAGAAGAATATTCACCATTAATAGCATGTTTGCATAAATGAGCAATTATAAATTACATAAATATGCTTCATTTGGAAAATATATACATAAATAATGGCATAGTCATATAAAGAAATTCTAAAATGTTAACTAGATCTATGGGTGTGTGTATATATATATATATATATATATATATGTATATGTATATATATATGAGTGTGTGTGTATGTTCATGAAAACAGAACTTTTAGTGAAAAAAGCAATGGGCAAAATAATATGTACACTACTAAATCAATTACAAGTATATTCAAAGTAGCAAAAGCATAGATTGTTGGGGATATCTACCTATAAAAATATGAATGATAGGGATACTCACCAACTTGAAAATAATAGTTACCTCTTGGGAGAAAGAGATGAAATTGGGATAAGTCAAATAATGGCTATTAATAATGTTTGTCTGTTTAAACAAAAATGACCTGACACAAATATAGCAACGTGGTGAACATGTTAAATCTCTGCGGTGGGCAGGTGTCAGTGCAGTGCTCTCATGTGTTTTCCATGTTTTGAGTATTTTTTAATAGCATGGCTCAACCTGCACTAATGAATCACTAAGAGTATTTCAACTGATAAAACACAAATTCTACTCATTAATTTTTAATGTGTTCAAAATGGCCAAATTGGATGCTCTATTATAGAAACCACCAGAGTAATCTATAGTTTAGCATATTTGGTCCAACAATTACATGGTAATTATTTCAGGGTTTACTGATTCTCCCCCTTACTTTACAGAACAGTCATGAGAATTCCAAGAGTCCAGGTAAATCCCAAGGGTAAATAAATGCATATACATAAAAAGAAACATGGCAGACATTTCTGGCTTTAATTTTAATGCACTAGCTTGGCTACTTACAAGTTCAGAAGGGGGAAGAAGGCAGTTAAAAAAGCTGACAACTCATAAACAGCTAATATTATAAATCCACAAATACACCAACAATTCCATCACATTTAGATGCTCTGTTTTTGTTTTTGTATTTTGTTTTTGTGTTTGTTTGCATGTGTTGCTTCAAGAAGCAAAATCTAGTCTGAATCAAATTAGTCAACTTCTTACTCCTGACAACTACAGCAACAAAGAATACTAATGCATGATATTCAAATAACTCCTCTACTTTTCTAAGCACACAATCAATCTAGTTTCTGATGGAAATTAATGGGTGTTAAGTAGATAGACAAGAGAATATTGCATTGGCTTACCTTTGCTTAAAAATTAGCTCACCAAGAGAAAGGTTGACCCATGTGGGAGAGACCCACAGACCTAAATAATTGCTTTTTGTAGCAGTTAATAAGAATGCAAACATCTATTGATTTACTGATAATTAGATATTAGTAACTATTCCACGTATGGGGAAGCAGTAAGCAACCAGCTCAAGTTGCTTAGAAAGACCGTGATCTATATTTTATCAGAATAATATCAGACACAGCGTTTCAAGTTACTTTATGTCCTGAAATACAGTATGCCATGGCAGAAAAAGCAGGCCTTCTTAGTCTCTTTTTATTATCAATGTAAAAACCTTTAAAAAAAATAATAAAATGTGCAAAAGGATAAATCTCCTACGAGCTGTGGGAGAACTTAGTAAATAAGTACTAGATAAAAATAAGAATGGGGCCAAGATGACAATCTAAAAAAAGAATGTTAAATTTAAAGAAATGAAAGTCTGTAGCCAGGAATTGGAAATTATCAATGAGAATTATACAAGTGTTAAAGTTCAATCAAATAGGGTAGCATGGAAAATAGCATTAGTTTATAACCATGTGGTTCTATAGCAACAGCAACTTTTGTGCATTTGAAAAATGTAATATAGATGCATATATATATATATATATATTTATATATAGGCATATATAAGGATCCAGACAAAAATCAGCAACTATTGTAATTATTTGTTTTCAAAAGATCAGTTTAATTATGAAATTAAATTTAAGGACATAAAACCAAACATTTCAAAACGAGCTATAAAAAAGGTTTAACTTTACATAAATTTAAAAATAAATGAACACTTACATAAAATAAGCATATGTTATTCAATTGTACTTAACATGTTTGGGAAAGTAAAAAAAAAAAAAAAAGACCACCTTATAAATAATTCAGTGATTTTCTTCCACTTGAACCAGTCTTATGAAAGTTCTGAGGAATTAGTGTGTGGCTTCATGTGGAAAAAAGCAAACCAATGCATTTTAGAAAAGAGGTAAGAAGAACCTGGAGTTGGCTGTGCTTACATTAAGAAATACATACTAAACCTCACAAATGTTTTCATTTTACATCAATTAATTTATGGTCCAGAAAACATGTCATATTATTTTATAGATTACGCAATTACTAGTATTGGATTGATAATGTTCACCCATAAATATCAGAGTAACTAATTAAACTGAGTAGAGAAGGAGTGGGTATAAAGATATATGTATGTATGTAATATGTGATAAACTATGTACTGAAAATTCAGCATTGATTTATAGCAAGTATAGTTTTGATAAAGCACTATAAAATATGGTTTTACTTTGCAATCAGGAACACTTTGCATTTCTTGTAAATTTGCTCTTCACATCAACTTTCCCCTGAGGCTTAAATATTTCTTTTTACATTTCTTACTTATGTACAAAAATCAAATTCACACCTCATGGAGGTATTTCATTTTAAGTGAAAATGTTTACATAAATCGAAAAGGTAGAAAGTTTACAAAATAAACATCATGTTGAACGATTGAGATTGAAGTGCTTCAGGTAGGACTCACGGAGAAAAAATATTTATCCCTAAATTGTTACAACAAATGCTATTTCTAGGGTAATCTGCCTCTGGTCCTGTGTCCTATCTGAAAGGCAAACCAGTTTTACTATAGCAAGGCTACTGTCCAGATGGATTGAAACAGAGAAGATATCAAAACTTTTCCAACATGTAACTAAAATTTTTTGTAATAATCCTGGGAAGGTGTCAACAAGAATATAGCCAGTAATGTTGTCTAGGAAGCATCTCATTCTATTTATCTAGAATTTCTTTCCTTTTGTTTTCAGCTGAAGAAGTTAATATGTGGTATCCTGAAAAGATAGCTGGCCTGAGTCACTGAACTAGTTCTAGTATCAGCTCTGAGTTTACTATGTGACTTGAAATAGGGTCCAGAGATGTCTTTGAGCTGCTTCCTCATGTCTCAAAAAGTGACTAGTAGGCTTCCCTCTGCTCAAAAATTCTCCTATTCTAAGTCTGCAGAAAAGTTGTGATCTAGTTTTGTGTATGGATCACTCCTCATGGTGTTAATGTCAGAAGTAATATCATGGTACACACAAGAGGTGAGAACATATCAAGATAAGTTACTGTGTTTTTTAATCTCAATATATGTATGCATTTCACAACCACCATACATTACGCTCAATTCCATGATATCAGAGTTTCAGGAGAGACAAGTCAACAGACTTAATTAAAATGGGTTCTCATCTGCAGGGAACTGACTATTACCTAGGTAGGGCTACTTAACCACATTTCATCCATTGTTTGTTTCATCTATTATTGGCTTAAAAGAAGCAAATAATAAGCAAGCTCTGTTTAATTGTAAAGAGTTTCAAATAAGACAGATAAAACAGTGCATGTGAAAATATTCTGAAAAACATAAGGTACAATAACAATTCAAGTTATTATGATGAAATCACAATGTTACAGTTTCTTGGTCAATGTTCCCAAGGAATAATGATTAGGATTAATCCATCAGTGTCACCAGTTGTACATGATGCCAAAACATGAGGTTGTTCGTACATGTATTTACAAATATCCAGATGTTTAGAGTTATTCAGGCACGTTATTGATTTTTTAAACAAAATAATCTGGATATGTTGGCAATATTGGCGATTTTATTCCATGCTGAGCCTGTACTTTATCCCTTAATGTGGTTCAGATGTTTCCAAGTGTTAACACATTCACTGAATTACACACACATAGTTAATGAAAATATTATGATCCCATAAATAGCAAGTCAAACTAGCACCTTTTTCTCTTAGCCCCTTTTTTTCAAATGAAGAGTGGTGAAGCACAACCAGTTAATCTAACATGTGTATGAATGTGGTGTGGTAGAGTCTGGCATTGGCCAATTCGGAGCATCGCAAGCAGCTCTTGGTTTAATGGCCCCCAGTCTGAGTAGATTTCTTGATTTGGATCACCAGAGATAGCATGAAAAGTCCCTTTGTTGAGTTTTAGTTTTTCTTGGCTTTCAGTAGCACAGCATGAGAGGGATAAGATTTGGCACTCTGTATCTAAGCTGTCATTTGGAAATTTCAGATTTGGATTCTCTTCCTAGCATTTAGACTTCTTAATTCAAACCATTCTATATTCCCTGAGCACTGATGTTGTATCCCCCTGCAGAGAAGGAAAACGTGACTCCAATATGTCACCTGGCTCACCATGTCACCCCAATATTCTTGATGATAATAATGGGTTTTCAATGACAGTGTTACGGAGTTTTTCAAAGTGCCAGTGAGTCCTATTAATATTCTATGACTAAAAATTGTACTGGTCTCTATTATTTAAAATGAATCAAAAGTAATCATTAAAGTATTTCAGACATATTAAGCCTTCTCTGGCTACTAAATTTCCACAATATGTAGGACTGTTCACCAGAAAAATCATTAAAGTTCTAAAGAATATGGTTCTTTGTCCACTGGAAAGTATAATTAAAGTCTATATTCCTGACATTTTGCTACTGACTTCTATCAAAAAAGTATGTAGTATGTTAAAATAACAATAAATTCTTAAAAAAACAAAAAACAAAACCCTTACAATTTTAGATAATGTCTCTATCTCTAAATGTTTCTTCTGCCAATGACAACCTCTTCTTTCCCAATATTACAGTATTGCAATGCTGTTACAGGTATGCATGCTCCACATTTTATTTTTTTATTTTACTTTAATTATTACATAAGATACTTACAGAAAAATGTACAAAGCATAAGTGTATGGTTTCAAGAATTTCTTAAAGTGAACATCTTCATAAAGCCAGCACTAAGACTAAAATCAAATAAAACACTGCAGAGTTCTAGAGAACATTTTATGCCCTGTCCTGGATATTAACTAGCTGCAAATGTAACTGTTATCTTCATTTCTATCATAAATTAGTTTTAACTATTTTTTAAATATTTATTTATTTATTTATTTATTTATTTATTTATTTATTTGAGAGAGAGATCAAGAGAGAGTGGATGAGCCAGGGGGAGAGGCAAAGGGAGAGGGAAAGAATCTCAAGAAAACTCCCCACTGAGTATGGAGTCCAATTCAGGGCTTGATCTCATGACCCTGAGCTCATGACCTGAACTAGACTCAAGAATCAGATGCTCAACCTACTGAACCACCCAAGTGCCCCTAGTCTGAACTATTTTTGACTTTGACAGAATGTACACTTTTGCAACTGGCTTCTTCAGATCAATATTATGTTTGTGACATTTCTGCAAGTTCATGAGTGTAGTTCATTTTCATTATTACAGAGTATACTCACTATAGACATACCATGAATGACTCAGTCATTTAACTGCTGATGGATATTTGAGTGGTTGCCAGTTTGTGACTACTGTAAAGGGTGCTGCTATGATCATTTGTGCATGCATGCCTGGTAAGTGCGGATACACATATAAACATGACTGTATGTAGATGTGGAATTGGTAAGGATTAAGATATGCACATGTTCAGCTTCAGCAAATTGCCAAATGTTTTTCCAAAGTGGGTATACCACTTGGCTAGACCAAGTTGTATCCACACCAGCAAAATACAAGAGTTGTAGTTAATTCAGGTGATCTTACATTCAATTGAAATATATCTATGTGGTTCAATTCGGTTTTCTCTAATAACTAATGAATGTGATCACTTTTCTATGCATTTGTTGTCCTCTTGATCACCTTCTTTTAAGAACTCCCTGTTCAAGTTTTTCCCCCTATTTTTTGAACTAAATATGGTATGTTGTATCCACAGATAAGCATTTAAATAAAAAGTGTATACATAGCCCAAATAACTTCTAAAGATAAGTCTAGCTTATTTATTCAACCATCACCAGTTATGAGTCAAGAAGCACCTCTTTCATCATCTCCTAGTCACTACCAACCCTCAACAATAATTGCTATTCTGACAGCTAGTAGAAATTACTTTTGCCTTGAAAAAATGTATGTAAGTAGAATTACACTGTATATACTCTTTTGTGTCTGACTTCTTTGATCCACATTATATATGATGGCTTTAAAATAAATCCACAAATTATTTGTTATTCCTCCCTTGAGAAGGTGGAGCATAAATTCCCTACCTTTGAGTGTGAGAGGGTAAGGTGGACTTAGTGACTGACTTGTAAGAATAGAATAGAGAAGTTATAGTTTTAGCCATCAGAAAAGCACTACATATTTATCCACATAGTTACCATTTTTAATCTGTTCATTTGTAAACAACTCCGTGTCACCTACAAGGTGGTGCCCTCTCTTGCCCTACCAAAGTTGTGTCAGAAAAGGCCAGCTAAAACAGAGGTGTAATAAAATTCAGAGTCATACTATATACTATTCAAAATATCCAGGTTTTGATTTAAAAAAAAAAAAAGAAAACTCTCATCATACAAAGAACTAGTAAGATCTCAAACTGAAAAAGAAGACAATCTATGTCAACACGGAGATGACACAGGTATCTGAACTATCTGACAAAGACTTTAAAGCAGCCATCATAAAAATGTGTTAACATACAATTACATACTTGAAAAATTGAAAAATAGAAAGGATCAGCAACTAAATAGAAAGTCTCACCTAAGAAATAAAAGATATATGAAGTACCAAATGGAAATGTTAGAACGAAAAACCACAACTGAAATAAACTTAAAAAAAAAAAAAGCCTCAAGAAATGGCTCAATAGTAACATTGAGGTGACAGAGGAAATGATCAGTGAACTTGAAAATGAAACAACAGAAATTATTCAATATGAACACCAGAGAGAAAATAGTCTGAAAAAGCAATGAACAGAGCCTCAGGTGCCTGTCAGACTATAACAAAAGATCTAACATGTGGTCATCACAGAGCCAGAAGAGAAGAAAAAATGATTGAAAACTTCTCAAACTTGGCAAAAGATATAAACCTATAGATTCAAAAAGTTAAGGAACCACAAACAGGATAAACCACCAAAAATTCACATCAAGACACAGTTATAGTCAAGCTTAAGAAAACTAAAGAAAAAACCTTGAAGGCAGTGAGAAAGACATTTTAACTGCAGGGAAAAATAAATTCAAAATGACAATGGATTTCTCATCAGAAATCATGGCTGCTGGGAAAAAAATGGAATAAAGTTTTTCAACTGTTGAAAAGAAAAATCCTATCAACTCATAATCCTATATCCCAGAAAAATATCCTCCAGAGGAAATCACAATATTTTTAGAAAAAGGAAAAAAAGAAGAGATTTGTCACAAGTAATGAACTAACAAGGAATGGCTAAAAAAAGTTCCTAAACAGAAAGGAAATAATAAAAGAAAGAAACTTAGAATATCAAAAAGGAAAGAAGAACATAGTAAGCAAACATATGAGTAAATATAAGAGTTTTTCCTTTTCTTCCCAATTTTTCTAAATTGTCATTGAGGATTGAAACAAAAATCATAACTCTGATAAGGTTCTAAATGCATGTAGAAGAAATAGTTAAGATAGTTATATTATTAAGGAGAAGGGTAAAGGGATATAAAGTGAGGTAAGGTGTCTACACTTTACTTGAAATGCTAAAATAGGGGCGCCTGGGTGGCTCAGGCATTAGGCGTCTGCCTTCGGCTCAGGGCGTGATCCGGCATTGTGGGATGGAGCCCCATATCAGGCTCCTCCGCTGGGAGCCTGCTTCTTCCTCTCCCACTTCCCCGCTTGTGTTCCCTCTCTCGCTGGCTGTCTCTCTCTCTCTCTCTGTCAAATAAATAAATAAAATCTTAAAAAAAAAAAAAAGAAATGCTAAAATAATGACATCCCAAAACTGTTATAAGTTATGTGTTTTATATATATGATATATATATATAACATAAATGTAATACTCAGAGCAGTACTGATAAATTCTATATAAAGTGATTGTTATGGGTAGTATTGTGTTCTCTCCAAAAAGATATGCTGCTATTCTAACCTGCCGTGTTTCAAAATGTGATCTATTTAGAGATAGGGTCTTACAGAGATAATCAAGTTAAAATAGGGCCATTATTGTAAGCCCTAATTGAATATGACTGCTGTCCTTATAAAAAGGGGAAATTTGGCCACAGATACCCATATAGAAGAGATAATGGAAGGAACAGAGGGAGAGGATGACTATTTACAAGCCAAGGAGAAAGGCCTAGAACAAATTCTTCCAATTCTGTCCTTAGAAGGAAACAACACTGCATACACCTTGAATTTGGACTTCTAGCCACCAGAACAGTGAGACAACATTTTTCTGTTTAAAGTTTCCCAGTCTGTGGTCTTTCATTGTGGCAGGCTGAGAAAATTCAGTGCCACACTAAAAAATACTAAAGACATAAAAAGGAAATTCAAAAAAAATTTTCAATTAGTGTAATCCATCATATGAACAAGTTAAAGAAGAAAAATCATTCGAGATTATGAATTTTGTAGGAAAAGGATTTCACAAAATTCGGCACCCATTCATGAGAAAAATTTTCTCCGTTGATTGTTTCCTCTGTTCAGTATAGTATTAAAAGTCCCAATCAAAGCAATTAGACAAGAAGAAGAAGAAGAAGAAGAAGAAGAAGAAGAAGAAGAAGAAGAAGAAGAAGAAGAAGAAGAGAGAAAGAAAAAGAAAAGAAGAGCGAGAGAGAAAAGAAAAAGATATCCAAATTGAAAGGATGATGTGAAATTCTTTCTGCTTGCTGATGACATGATCTTGTATGTAGAGACCCTTAAGACTCCTATAATGTTAAAAGCACAGCAAATAAACAAACAAAAAAAGAAAAGACAAGTGGGACTACATTAAACTAAGAAGTTTATGCACAGGAAGCTATCAATAGAGATTAAAGACAGTCATCTTTTTCTAAAGAAATTATTAGTATTATTATTTTAATTCTTAATGTTTGGGATATATGTATCTATTCTTTATATATGTATCTATAGTTTAGATATAGAGTATATTAGTATATTTCATTATAGAATATATTTTTATAGAAAGTGCCATTTACCTAAGTTCCCATATTGTTTTAAGAAATACTTATTTTTTCTTTGCATAAGAAGGGAATTCTCAAAGACTACAGAGTAATATATCCATGTGTCTTAAGTCAGAGTTCCCAGAAGCAAAGTTTGAGGCTGGGATTCCTGTCTACATGATTGATTCAGGGGGTGCTCCTAGACTCAACCTTGATAGGAGCAAAAGCAGTTGGGCAGGACACAGAGAATTCACACATGAATGTGGTTTCAGCTGAAGTCAGCCTTGAGTCAGATCCTGCAGAGAGATTTGGAGCAAAAAGTTTATAGCAGAATTTATCCCTTTTTGACGAAGGGGGAGAGGCTTTGTGCCCCATGTGCAATACCTTTAATAATGCAAAAGAACTCCCATGGGGAAGGTTGCAGATATGAATCAATGAGCCATTAGCCAAAACACCTACGGTCGCTAGGGATGAAAGCCATATCTAAGTGATAAAAGGGATCTCAGAGAGTCTGAGCAGACACAAACAATATCTACCAAAACAAAATAATATATAATGTGTATGAGCCTGCCGTACATTGGCATAGTCTCGTCATATCTAAGCTAAATTTAAGGCACAAGAAAACTATTTTTACTAGATCATTTGTATATTGATTTTTACTAGATCATTTGTATATTGATTTAGGTTACTAGATCATTTGTATATTGATTTAGGTTATTTTACTAGATCATTTGTATATTGATTTAGGTTATTGTGGGGATTATGAAGCTCTATCAAAGTTTCCAGTCTCATTCTCTCCAATCTTCTTCCATCATTATTTATGGAAGCAGATTGGAAATAAATAACTAGTAACCCATCATTTTGAAGAATGAAAGGCCTAACTAAAACTTATGCTCTTGGGTTTTCAATGCATAAAACCTCAGGAGACCCCATGAAACTTTTTCCACCCATTAGCTTTTCACCATTAATCTATGAGTATGAATTTCTCCTGAACAACTCTGTCAGATAAGGAGAGCTATAACTGTAGAGGCTTCTGGTACAGTGAAACCACAAAAACTTGTTTCTAATGCCATGGTGTCATTCTCCTCAGAATGTATAGAGGATCAAGAAGTCTAAATAAATAAATAAACAAATAAATTAATTAATTAATAAAACTAGAACTAGAATAAAATTAGAACATGTCTCCAGTATGTCAAACTCTCTCCTAAGGCAAAACTAACTTGAAGGACATTCCAATAGATGATTTTATTTCTGTTTAAATAAAGTTTAGGAATTATCTACCTCAGAATGCAATGGCTTATATTATAGCAAACTGTAACTGTTAACAAATGGCTGCCATTGGTATTGTCCTTTGG
Organism: Ursus americanus; assembly: GCF_024610735.1. Lineage (NCBI taxonomy): Eukaryota > Metazoa > Chordata > Mammalia > Carnivora > Ursidae > Ursus > Ursus americanus. The sequence continues at coordinate 29,468,768 of NC_142152.1, read as the reverse complement.
ATCACTTTCAAATGTTCTTTCAGTCCTGACAATACCTCTATGAGGCTCCTCAAGGAATTTAGACCTCCATCTTGTAGTCACCAATAAAACTACATTGGCTTATTATAAGTTTTCAGGTAAATGGTCACATTTTATTTATCCTTCCTATCTCTATGTGTTTGCAGCCTTGTCTTCTTTTCCAGGCTCCTTCTCCTTTCCTCTAGTTTTCTTTCTTCACTGACTTTCTTTCAGTTCCCTCAAGGTGGCTCACTCTCTTCTCAGCTCAAAGACCTTACCCATCAACCCCAGTCCATCCTCCACTGCACTCTCCAGCCCTCACAGAATTAGTGTTAGTTCTGTCACAACTCCATTTTTAGTATTTTCCTCCATAGGTTTTGTTACTGTTATTGTTCATTACGTTAAACTGCTATTTGGCTAATTTCTATCCCCCTCACTAAACAGTAAATGCCATGAAAGCAAAATATTAAATTTTGCTGCTCATTGACACAAAAAAAATGGAACAGAATGCTTTGAATCTTGTAACATAGAAAGTACTATATAAGCATTTATTGAATATGTGAATGAAGGAGAAAAAGAGAGAGAGAGAGACTAAAAAATTAAGACTCATACACTATCTGTCGTACCTGAAGAGTGAGAAACTGGGAACAAATCCATATTTTTCTCTCTCCATATTCATCAAACTTTGATGTTCCTTTTTCACACTAAACTGAAACATGCCTCTCTTCATTTCTTCCCTTCAGAGCAACTGAGAACAAAATGACTACATAATATTTTCCTTTTTTTAAGAATAATTACTCCTAGTCCTTTCAACTATTTCTGATGAAATCCTAAAACCTTTATTTCATTCACTTAATAGGTGCTTTTGTTCTCTCCATATTTTACGTGTTGTAACTCCAAATAAAATTAAATCTGTGGCAGTAACACTTTATTTTTTTATTTTTATACTAATTTTTTATTATATTATGTTAGTCACCATACAGTACATCCCTGGTTTTTGATGTAATGTTCCATGATCCGTTACTTGTGTATAACACCCAGTGCACCATGCAATACGTGCCCTCCTTAATATCCATCACCAGCCTATCCCATTCCCCCATCCCCCCCCCTGAAGTTCTCAGTTTGTTTCCCAGAGTACATAGTCTCTCATGGTTTATTCCCCCTTCTTTTTACCCCCCCTTTCTTCTTCCCTTTCTTCTCCTACCGATCTTCCTTCCCACTTCTTATGTTCCATAAATGAGTGAAACCATATGATAATTGTCTTTCTTTGCTTGGCAGTAACATTTTAAAGATGTTTGTGTGAATTTTTTCTCTCTCTGTTTTCCCATTTTGTTTTTCATTCAAGCAAGGGTAGGTTTTTATGCTTGCTTTCTACAAGGGAAATTTGTAGTAATGCAGAAAGCAGAAGTTGTCCACAGACAATTCCCCTGAAGGCATCTGTTTTTCTCAAAACCTCAAGGCATTGAGGAGGTAAAGCTAAATGTCCTGTAAGGAGCTAAGAAGTAAAATAATTTTCAAAAGAGAAAAGTTTTCTAATCAACAAATGCCTGTGATACTCCTTGTCCCATTATCTTTCTGTTTCTATCTTGGGAGACTAACATCAAAAACGATATTTACTTGGGTTCAGACCTGTCAGTGATTCCTGGGCTCTATGTAAGACAAAGGAGCAGTAAAGCCAGCACCATGAGGGAACACTGGAACAGTTGGGTCTCTGTGGTAACTGGGAAAGAAAGATGACTAAGGACTGAAGTGAACTTCTAGGCACCCCCGCCCTTCAGGTCACTGAGGATTTGCACTATCCTGGAGTGAAAAGGGACCTTTAGGAAAAATGAAGTTACTTTTCATGGTTCCAAGGCAGGCTGGGAATCGAGAGGTAAAAATTAAGCTAATTTAAGACCAGGAAGTAATATGTGATGCTCTGCATCTCTGGGTTCATGGACTGGCATTCATTTTTCATAGAGCCTATTCCCAATAGAAAGATGACCTGAGGACTGAACTTGATTTTCTCTTTCACAAATGTGTGTTTAGTTCTTCTGAGGATGCTTTCAAATGACTAGAAACATGACAGAGACATCAGTGAATAGTGAATCAGTGAATCGGCGAGACTCTGAAGGTTAGGTCCAAAAAAGATGGTAATGACACATAAATGCTCGTAATTAGGCTTCAATGCTAAGAATCCTCTCAGAAACTAGTTAAAATTCAGTTTTCTTTCAATAACCATACTCTTTCTGAAAACTAGGAAACATAACAGTATTTGGTGTATTCTTGATCAGATATTACTATGATCATCGTGTATATGTAATATTTATAGAACACCTAATATAAGTTTTGAAGTTAGAAATCAGAAACAATCTATCTTCATCAGCATTAAGAGCAAAACCTAGCCTATAGAAAACAAAAACATTTCTAGGATATCTGAATAATACCTCAAATCTCACAAATCCACATATTTTATCATTGCTGACTAGGATTGCAAACTTTCTTTTCTGCTAGATTGTGAAAAAGAAAAAAAAATAGGTTGTTTTCCCTATCAAACTCAGATTCTAGTGAGTGTATATGTTGTTGGGGTGGGTAAGATGAGATACGAAATAAATGAATCATTAAAATATGAAAGATTTCCCCCAAATACACTGGAAGAAAGTAAAACAAGAAAGGAAGTACAGCGTGGGAGGTCTGTTATCATATGTTTGGAGACCATAGATAGCCTTGCTGAAAAGGAGATATTTGAGTAAAGGTCAGAAGAAGGTTAAGGAATAAATCATGAGAATGCCTGGGGGAGGGGCACTCCAGAGCAGAAGGAACTGCAAGTGAAATGTCCTTGAGATAGAAACATACCTGATGTGGTAGAAGAAAAGCCATGAGGCCTGTGTGGCAAGAGGAGAATGAGTGAATGGTGTACTCACCTAGAGTAAGTCAAAGAGATAGTGGTGGTATGGGAGCCAGTTGTGTGAGAATCCAATCATTTAATGACCCATGAGCTGTTTTATTGCTGTTTTTACCCTGAGTGAGATAGAAAGCTACTAGAAATCTTTGAATTCAAGAGCCACATCATCTGATTTAGTTTTTAAAGTTGATCACTCTGGCTATTCTACCGTGGAAAGACTACAGATGGTTAGAAGTAGATCATAGGTGGAGGTTCAAGCCAGGGTGGCTAGGAGGCTTTTACAACAATTCTAGAAATGGAAGTAGGTTGATTGCAGTGCAGTAACTGTAGAGGAAGTGACGAGAAGTGTTGGTCAGGATCTGGATATATTCTGAAGGAAGGGCCCAGAGTTTTCTAATGGATTAGACAGAGGATGAAACAGAAAGAGAAGACAGTTGAGAAGCATTTGTCTTACAGCACTGGAAGGATGGGGTTGCCATGACTGTATTTTAGAGGATTGGTCCAGGTTAGAAATAAAAACATGATCATCAACTCATGATTTTACATAATGAGAAAAGGTGAAGTAACCAAATGAGTCAGCGTCATGGACAGAAATGTATTCCCACAAAATTTGTATGTTGAAGTCCTAACCTCCAGTACCTCCGAAAGTGATTGTAATTGGAGACAGGAGCTTTAAAGAGGTGATGAATTTAAAATGAGGACTTTAGGGTATGCTCTAATCCAATTTGACTGATGCCCCATAAGGGATTAGAAGACCTAGAGAAACATTAACGGTGTGCATGCACTGAGGGACAACTATGTGAAGGTGGAGCAAGATGTTGGCCATCTGACAGCTAAGGATAGAGCCCTCAGAGGAAACAACCCTGCTGGTACCTTGATCTTGAACTTATGGCCTTTAGAATTGTAAGAAAATATATTTTTGTCGTTTAAGCTGCCCAGCCTATGATATTTTGTTATGGTAATCCTAGTAAATTAATTCAGTGAGTGATGGTAGTGAGAAGAAGGAGGAGGAGGAGGAAGAGAAGGAGGCAGAGAAGAAGAAGAAGAGGAGGAAGAAGAAGGAGGAGGGAGAGGAAGAGGAGGAGGGGAAGGTGGAGGAGGGGGAGGAAAAAGAGGAAGAGGAAGGAGAAGGAGAAAAAGAGAGTGGTGGGGGAGGGGAAGAAGGAGAAGCAGAAGAAGAAAATGAATAAAAGGCTATATTTCAATTATTTCAATTAGACCAAAATCTAAGGCTTATTGTCAGAAAATCTTCATTTACTTTATTTAATAACATTCACTAAACTCAACAAAGAGGCAAATACTGTGAAGAAACAAGAGATATAATAATAACTTATGGTTCATCTCTCAAGCTAGTCTAGTTTAGGAAGAGGACTAAACTAATGATAATGATGATATGTTCTCAGAAAGTTGTGTAGAAGTTTGCTTAAAAGATGGGAATGCATTATTTATTAACATGGTTTATTGTTTCAAAAGCTATTGTGAACCCAGTGTTAAAAGGGATTCTAGAAATATAAATATAATAATATCAAATGACGATGATGATGATGGTGATGATGATGATGATGATGATGATGATAACAGTAACTACAACAATGGTTAACCTTTACTTCATCTGAAGGGGAGCAGCAACACTAGGGAGTCTAGTTGGAGAAATGGTGAGCTTCAGTATGTTGAATTTGAAGTATTTGTGGGACACAAATAAGGGAAGAAGGCAAAACAGTTATTGGATGAAAAAAAACAGGTTTCCAGGGGACATCAGGGCTCAATCTTTAGATAAGCTCTTCCAGCTCACATATTTAGAATAAAACATAGCGGATCCAATGACAGAAACCTGGATAAGACCTACCTTTAGGAATTTCGTAAAGAAGTCCAGAAAAGAAGTCAGAAAAGTAAAAAAGAATGGAAGAGAGCTTTAATAATGGCCAAGTTATCAAAAAGAAGCATTAGAGAACCAGCCCATATGTCCAGTAAGATAAGAATTGAAATTTATCAATTGAATTTGGCAGTAAGGACATTATAGGCAATATCTGCCAAAACAATTTCAATCGAGTAGAGGCAGAAACTATAATGCAATGAGCCGAAAAAGGAAATGAGAAGCAAAGAATCAGGGACTGTTAGCGAAGACTTAACGTTTTAAAAACGTTAAGCAAGAAAGGAGGGCGATGGAGCAGTATCGTAGTATAAGAAATCACGTGTGGTGAGTGTTCTTCAAGTCTGAGAACATCTCTAAGGTGAAGGAAAGAAGTCACTGGCAAGCACACACAATATAGTGGGTAAGTACTACAGGAAAATGAATAGCAGCAGTAACAATAATTACAAATGGAATGATGACAAAAGAATACACCTCAACCTGTTACGCTAGAAGAAAGGGAGGGAGAATACATTTAGAAAATTTCAAACTTACCCTGGTCAGAAATAAAAAGAATTCATACTTTATAAGGCCTTAAATTAATCTAAGTTGGTTGCATACATTTGCTGAGAATAAGGAAGATAGAATACAAATTTGTGTATACATGTATGATTAGATATATGTGTATATATATTAGCCAGGAGCCCATACACCGAGAAAAATCAGGATTTAGGAGTAAGAGAGAGAGAGAGAGACAGAGACAGAGACAGTATTTTGATGAGATAATTTAGCACCTGAACTGAGCCATATTCAAACTCAGTTGAACACCTAAGTCTTGTCATTTGAAGTCACTACATTTTTGTACTCTGTAGTCTAAGATTGACAAATAAACTTTTGCTTGAATAATTGGGTCTGGTTTCTGTTCGTACAACTAAAAGTGTCACTACTTGTTCAAGGCTGAGTAAGAAAATATGTTAGGGCAGGAAAGGATGACAGGTGAAAGAAAAAGGCGTCAAGGAATGGAGAAGTTCTACAGAAGCTCAGAGCAGGTGAGGTAAGGGTAAGAGTGTGATAGTGTCGGAATGATAAAACACTATGGTAGAAATGTAGTACTGGAATTCTAACGTGAAGCTTTTCTAAAGCCCATGCCCAGTTCTGGAGTGGAACACTGACAGGGAGAAATTTAAGGAATTGTAAGGTTAGAATGCTGAGTGGGAATTCTCATGTAAAATGGGCTTCCGCAGAGTAGGACAATATTAAGACCAGTTAGTTATAAGTACTCAGATCTGACTTTAAATCTTGTCTCTTTTACAGGCTACATTACTTAATTTATCTGATACTTAGTTTCCTCATACATAAAATGAGGATAAATAGAATACCCACTTCATAAAGTTCTATAAGGATTAACACAATCATTCCAAAACATGGAATATCATGGTTACACCTAGTTTATCATTCAATATTTAAAATGATGGCTTAGAGAATACAGGATCAGGTAACTGTATGCTTCATGGATACGGGAGAATCCATTAAAATTTGCCTCTGGGCACGACAGTGGCCGCTATGCAAAGCACAGGTCAAACTTCGCTTGCTCGCCTGCCTTGCTCCAGCCTCCTCTGCAACCATGTTTGACAAACCGGACATGGCTAAGATTGAGAAAATTGTTAAGTCAAAATTAAAGACAGAAGCACAAGAGAAAAATCCAGTGCCTTCGAAGGAAGCACTTGAACAGATGAAGCAAGCAGGGGAATTGCAATGAGGGGTGTGCTGCCAATAGGCACTGTACATTCCACAAGTATCGCCTTCTTATTTTCCTCCTTTAGCTGTTTAACTTTGTAAGGTGCAAAGAGATTGGATTGAGTCTAAATGACCATGCTGCCCTTTTTCACATCAAAGAATCAAGAACTACTGACAAGGAAGGCCACACCTACCTCTCCCATCTGCCTGTCTGGCTGGCAGGGAAGGAAAAGAACTTGCATGTTGGTGAAGGAAGAAGCTGGGTGGGACGACAGTGAAATCTAGAGTAAAAACCAAGCTGGTCTAAGGTGTCCTGCAGGCTGTAAAATGATTGTCTTTACTTTTTCTCTCATTGGCTCTGTTAGCTGCTGAATATTATGAAGCTAATAGCAGACAAACTGAATAATTATTTTTTGAAAGTATGTTGCTATTTATTTTTGTTGGTAACTGTGGAGTTGGTTTTCTTATAATCATTTCATGACCTAGCCTTGCATTTCTTTACTTGTTGACAATATACAAAATTATTTTGGCATCTCCAGAAAACTTACAGAATCTGACATGTATTTATTTATTTAGTTTAGTTTATAATCTGCTTTTTTATTTAACAGTATATCATATCATTTACATTTTCCCATGATACCACTATAGAATCTGACATATATTTAAAAAAAAACTAACCTAGGACGACTAGGTGGCTCAGCCAGTTAAGTGTTTGACTCTTGATTTCAGCTTAGGTCCATGCTCAGCAGGGAGTCTGCTTGGGATTGTCTCTCTCCCTTCCCCTCTGCCCCTCTCCCCTGAGATAAATAAATAAATCTTTTAAAAATTAAAAAAATAAAATAACTTAAAATGTCTGGTATGGACCAAAATAACTAACACAATTCTTTGTTCAATAATAAAACAACATTCTGCAAAAACATTTTAGAGAAACACTGACAAGTCACTGATACTTTTATTTGTGGCTCTCTCTATGTAAGTTTTAAAGTAACTAGTTTTTTCTCCCACATTTATGATGATGACTTCAAAGTTTATTACTACACTCTACAGTTCTCCTACTGAATAGCAGGCTTACAACTGTAATGATCTTCTGGTCATCTCTATCTGAAGGCCATATGGATAATTCAATCAACAATTGAAATACTTAAAAAATAGTGTTTTAATTTCCAAACTAAAACTGGTTCTCTTCCCAATTTCACTTTCTATGTTACTCACACTAGAAACTTGAACGATAGACAGCTTGATTTCCATTCTCTCTACCCCTCTCCATGAAACCATTCACTAAACTGTATTAACTGCTACATATTTTTTTTTCAGATTGATTCTTTCATCTCCAAACACTGATCTAAGCGATCATTATTACGTGACGTCTAGTGTCCTTCAACAACCACCTGAGATCCCAAGACTGAGTTTCTCTAACCTACAATTCATTCTCTGTGCTGTCACTAAAGGTATTTTGGAAAGCAGATTTTATGACAGGTTCTTATTAAAACCTGTTGCCCAGTTGCCGCAAAACTAAGCAAATTTGTTTCATCACTTGCATTAATTCAATTTTATTTTTGGTAGCTGGTCCTGGAGACAAGTTCAAAAAATGGGAAAGTGGAGTGGAAGGTTATCTGTGAAAATGTGAAATACACGTCCAAGTGAAGTCTTATCATACTAGAGGCTTTGCATGATTTTTTTTTGTCACCTCAAAACAGTCACAATAAGAGTAGAAAACAATAAGATGGTGAGAGAATAAAAGAAGTTATGTGTACAGAGGAAACACTGTTGGGTGAATGGATAAAGAAAACGTGGTATACAATACAACAGAATATACTTCTGCCTCAAAAAAAAAAAGAAAGAAAAAAAAAAGGAAAATCCTTTAATTTGTGAACATGAAAGACATTTATTAAGTAAAATAAACCAGTCACAAGGGACAAATACTGCAAGATTCCACCTACATGAAGCCTCTAAAACTGTGAAACTCATAGAAGCAGAGAATATAAGTTATTGCCAGGGACTGGAGAGGGTAAAGAATAACTGTTGTTCACTGGGTTTAAAGTTTTAGTTGCGTAAGATGAGTAAGTTCTAGATATATGCTGTACATCATAGTGCCTACAGTTGACAACATGGTATCATGAACTTCAAAATGTATTAAGAGGGAAAATCTCATGTTAAGTGTTCTTACCACAATAAAAGATAAAAGGAAAAAAAAAAGGGAACAAGGAAACTCTGGGAGATGTTGGATGCATCTATTACCTTAATTGGGGTGATGATTTCATAGACATTTGCATATGTCCAAACTCATCAAATTGTACACACTAAATATGTGCAGTTATACTCAACTGTATACCAATTATATCAATTTGTATATCAATTATACCTCAAGAAAGCTATTTAGAAGAGTAAAATACTCTGTTAAAAAGAAAAATGTTTCATTGGGATGCGTTTTCTTTTTTTCAGTATCTACTGCATGTACAGCTATAAATCCACAGCTTCCACACCCTCAATGTTAAGATAAAGGCACTGAGGTCATCAACAGCTTCACTGATCTAATTTTAACAAGTCTTAAAGTCACTTTAACTTGTCAACAATTTTTAATGACAAAAACTACATTTCCCAATAAATAAAGTGTTACATTGTTTTTGTTTTCTAATAGTCTATATATAAAAGGACCCCACTCTGGTGTAAATTATAAGCTAAAAGGAAAATAAGAAGATACATCTATAATGTAAAAGAAGAAAGAAAGAAAGAAAGAAAGAAAGAAAGAAAGAAAGAAAGAAAGAAAGAAAGAAAGAAAGAAAGAAAGAAAGTTTGAAATGAAAAGGAAAGAAGGGGAGGAAGGAGGGAAGAAATGAAAGAAGGAAAGAAAGAAAAACAGACTAAATGGAGTTGTCATGCAAATTTGCATCAGATAAGTGTTCAAAATTTGAGAAAAGAGAAAAATCACCTTGTCCCAGAGGAGTTAAAAGTGTTTAAAAAATGCTGGCCTATGATTGAACTTTTGAAGATAGAGATCACAGCTACAATCCAAAAAGCCCAAAGTTTCATCTTTTTAAGAGTCTTTTCTTTAATAACATTTTTACATTGCAATTAGAGGTATAAGTTGAAAAATTAGAAACAGCATTCCAAACATCACTGACTTCTTCTTACCAATAATGGAGGCCAGAAAATAATAAAAAGAGATATTTAAAGTATAACAAGATACTTGATAAAGCAAAGAAAGAAGAGATGAAAAAATGCCTATAAGAAGCAATGGCTGACTTTGCATCTACAATAAGAGATTTAATAATAAGATACAGTCCTATCAGTTTAGAATTTAGTATCCAGCCAGACTATCATTCTAGAATGGAAGGAAAATTAACACAATGTTCATCCATATCAAAAATGAGTTTATGACTCATAAAATTTTGTTGAAAAAAGTCCACAGAATCCTATGGAAACGCAACAAAGAAAAAGAGCTGGATGGAAGTAGCAACAGGGAGAGTATCATTTCTAGGTAACAGTACATTAGACAATTCAGAAAAACCTTACTGTTGATGTAACTACAGATCTTTCTTGACTTACCATGGGGCTGCGTCCCAATAAAAGCACTGTAAGTTGAAAATATCATGAAATGGAAAATGCCTTCAATCCATCCAACCTACTGAACATCATAGTTTAGCCTAGCCAAACTTCAGCATGCTCAGAACACTTACGTTAGCCTACAGTTGGGCAAAATCATCTAACACAAAGCCTATTTTATAATGAAGTGTTGGATATCTCATGGAACTTATTAAATAACGTATTGAAAGGAAAGACCAGAATGGTCATATGGGTACAGAATAGGTGTCAGTATATTGGTTGCTTACTCTCACGGTCGTGTGGTTGAGTGGGAGCTGAAGTTCACGGCCACTGCTCAGCATCATGAGAGAATAATACTGTATATCGCCCACTATCCCAAGAAAAGATTAAAATTTGAAGTAAGTTTTCTACTGAATGCATGTCACTTTCACAACATCATAAAGTCAAAAAATGGTGAGTCAAACCATTGAAAATTGGAGACTGTCTGCAATAAATTTGGACGTGTATATAGGAAATATCTGGTTGGATGCATCAAAGATCTAATACACCAACTAAGATTTATAGGGGCATTTTTTAAGGATCATCTAAGCCCATAATACACAAATTCCTCCAGAAAATTAGAGAGGGAAGTCTCTTCAAATTTGTGTGAGTTTAGCATTATATTAAAATTAGTATTTCACAAGCACAATATAAAATCCTAAAATGCTAAGTAATAGTAAACAAAATTCAGTAATGTTAACAAAACACGATTACAAAAAATCATTGCTGCCAATGCAGAAAAACATTCAATAAAATTTAATATCCATTTATAATTTTGTAAGTTGTAATACATGAAATATTTTAACATGATAAAGATAACCAAAACAATATGGCAAACATTATATTATTGGCAAAATATTTGAAATAGTTGCATTAAAATCAGGAAAAAGCCAATTTTCCACTGTATGAACATTATACTTGAAATTCTAGCCAAGGAGGTAAGAAAGGGGAAAAAAAGGAAAAAAAAAAAAAGTAAGGAATATTAGAATTGAACAGGAAGAAACAGTCTTGCTAGTATTTGTAGAAAACAAGATTAAGACATTGAACATCCATGAGCGTCTACAGATAGAGTATGGCTAATAATACAGTTGAGCAAGGTTGTAGGTTACAAGATCAATATACAAAAACAAACTGAATTAAGACAAATTAGAAAAGGTGATTTAAAGTAGGCTCTTTTTCAGGGCACCTGGGTGGTTCAGTCAGTTAAGCATCCTACTCCTGGTTTGGGCCCAAGTCATGATCTCAGGGTTGTGAGATAGCGTCCTGTGTCAGGCTCCACATTGGGCATGGAGCCTGCTTCTCTCTCTCTCCCTCTCCCTTTGCCCCTCCCAACTTCCCCCCTCATGCACACACACTATCTCTCTCTCTCTCAAAAAATAAAAATAAAAAAAAGATAAAGTAGTCTCTTTTCACAATGAGGAAACATCTATACATTGTTAATAATAAGTAACAGGAGAACCACAGGTCTTTTCTCAAAAAAAAAAAGATAGTGTTACATAAGGTAATTAATGAAAATCATTGTGTTTATGGATGAAAATAATCAACTTTACAAAGATAACAGTTTTCTCCAAATCAACGTATAAATCTAATGTGATTCCAATTAATATTCCTACCGGGGTTTGTTAAAGCATTTGAGTTGATTCTAAAATCCAAGTAGCAAAATAAAAAGCTAAGGCTACTAAAGACCATTTAGAAAAAAATAAGGGCATGACATTTAACCTACCAGAACTCAAGGTCTATTATGATACATGATGCTTAAAATAACATAACACTGTTCAGAATAGACAGTGAGATAGAATAAAGAATTCAAATACAGAAGCAAGCATCTATCAGATATTATGTATGTAGGTGTATGAACAGGTGCTGATACACTAAATATAGATACACAAACAGCTCACAAAAGGATGATGAATCAGCATGTGATGTATGGGGAAATATCAGCCAAGCAGCAGCATAAGAGATTCCCCATTCATATACCCCTTCAACAGCAGTAATTAGGTAGCCATCCATGGTCAAAAGTGCTTTTGTGGGATCCAGGTAGATTTGTAGTTCAGGTAGGACTTGGCTACAGTCCCATCTGGCCTAGGTCCTATCACCAGCACCATATGCAAAGGGACCTGGGAAGAGTCATATCCACACATGCCTCAGGTAATAGGCATGTAGACCTTCTTCCTGGCTGTGGATGCTGAAGTGGCCCATGACTCAACTGCAGTCCCTCTTTGCCACAGTCCAGGAGTCCCTGAAAGTAAGCCTACCAATCTCAGTCCAATGTAGATTCTGATATGGCCCTGTAACTGGGCTACAGCCCCTCCCAGCCACAGTCCATTTGCAGTCCTGTCAGCACAGGGTCCTATCTGCATCCCCAGAGATTCTGAAAGGGCACAGTACTTGGCTTCCCCCCCACCCCAGCCTTGGGTAATGGGACCCTCCTTCTGCCTCGGGGACTTGGTGGGAGACATTTTTGTCTGTGCCTCCAGAGTCAGGTATGCAGACCTCAGTCTCGGTTGTGGACCCTGAAGCAGTGCTTGGACTCAGTCCCAGTCCGTCTCAGCCACCACCTGGGGCAGTTCCTCCCAACTTGGGACCCATCCAGTGACCTGGCAGGGCTTCTGCCAGGGCCCTGGTGGGACCCACACCAATCCAGGTACCTGATAATAGGTTCACTGCCTGAGTGCCTCCTTTTGGACCTTGAAGTGGACCCTTGTCCCAGTGCCACCCTACTGAAGGAAGTCCTGGAGGCTGTCCCATCCCCTACAGAGACCAGACATGAACCACACCTGCCTAAGCCCCTGGTAACAAACTTGCCAACTGCATACTCCGCTGTAGATCGAGTAACAGCCTTGCAACCTGGCTCCAGCCTAGCATGACTGATTCCAGAGGTATGGGGATCTAGTGTACAGAGTGGTGACTATCGTTTATGGTTATGTTGTATGCTTGAAAGGTGCTAAGAAAGTAGACCTTAAATGTTCTCAGCACACACATACAAAAGGTAAATATGTGAACCAATGAATCTATTAACTAACCTTATGTTGGTAATCAGTTCACAATATATACATACACCAAAGCAACATGTTGTATACCTTAAACTTAGATAATGCTATATGTCAATATTATCTCAAGAAAGCTGGGAAAACAAAACATGATGCATGGGAAATTGTTAATCCATTGGATAAAATGTCAGTTTTTACTCATGATCAATGTCAAATTAAATAAATACACAAATGTGGAAAGAAAAAAAAAAGATAAATTTGCATAAGATAACATAAGATATTATTTTTATGACCTCAGAGGGAAGGATTTCTGTTTTTTTTTTTAAGATTTTATTTATTTATTTGACAGAAATAGAGACAGCCAGCGAGAGAGGGAACACAAGCAGGGGGAGTGGGAGAGGAAGAAGCAGGCTCCCAGCGGAGGAGCCTGATGTGGGGCTCGATCCCACAACGCCGGGATCACGCCCTGAGCCGAAGGCAGACACTTAACCGCTGTGCCACCCAGGTGCCCCAGAGGGAAGGATTTCAAAAAGAAAATTCATAAAGCACAAATCATATAAGAAAAAAAAATGCTATATTGGACCACATTAAAATGGTGGAGTTCTTTATGGCATAAGATAGTGTATAACTGATGTTAGAAAACAAGTCACAGACTTGGAAAGGATATTTGAAATGTTTAGGGTTAAAAGAATTACTATACAACACATGTAAGGAATCTACACTTAAAGGAATAGATAAATAAGTCAATAAAATCATAAAAAGGATGTGAACAGCTAAAACAGGAATGAAAACCCTGCAGGTTCCTTAACTGTATTAATAAATACATGCTCAATTTCTCTAATATTAGGTAAATTAAAATTAATACAACACTGTACTAAATAAAGTGGTGGAAAATCAAATTCTAGAGAGACCAAATAAGACGGTATTGCTACAATATATACTAGAGTCCAATTTTTAATATCTAGTAATATTGAAAAGGCTAACAACCCACCAATTCCCATGACAAAACTTGTGCCTCTGTTAAATTTGAGTAGTAGCTACCTAGGTTTTCTCTGTGCCTGAAATTTTTCATAATGATACTTTTTAAAAAGCCACTTTTAAAATTCATAAGCCATTAGATTGAGGAAATACAGTAATCTCTTGACTGAATATGGTGTAAAATGGTGATGGGGGGGAGGTGGGCACATCTCAGTTCTCCTAACTTGCGAGCCTATGCAGTAGGAATTATATTCCCTGAATCTTAATTCCTCTTTGGGGACATAACAAGATGCTTATGGAAATGACTCAAAATGACTCCAGGCTTATTAAACACTCTCAAAAGTATTAGAAATAGGTATGTGGTTAACATTTGCCCAAACAGCCGTTTATTACTTGATGTTTGTTCAAATTGTTTACCATCTTCCTACTAATCTAATATTTACACCCTTATTAACAGCATCCTTTCACAGTATGGAAATATCTCTATTTCTGAGACCAATATAGTATAATAGGAATGATTCCTTTGTATTTTCACAAGAAACTGATAATAAAATTAGGACTTCGCCAGTCCCCAATCTTCGCCACTCTTCCCATAGCTTCCAGTTTGTGACAATGCATTTACCAGGAACAGGACTGGTGACAAATTTCTTAGTACCACGAAATGTTTGGAAATGCTATCCTCATCATACGTATGGTAACCTACATTCCCCCACACTCCTTAGCCGCCATATAAGTGATTAAGGTGATCAGTGATGGTACACTGGCTTTGCCAGCACAAGCTGGGTTTGTTTCTATTGCCTTGGATACCATTCAGTTTAACATCTGTTCCAGATTTTTATTATTTTCCAATAAAGCATTATTACTGCATTATTGCATTTTGGTTATTATTACACTATAATAAATTAAGATGGGTTTGGTAATACTCCTGGTGACTCACATGGTCCCCATGAATAATCTGGGAGAATCAGATGCAGTAAGTACATTTCTCACTTTAACAGGCTTTTATATCAAAAGGCCGATACCCATCCCTTTTCTCTCTGCCCTTTCCCCAACGTACCAAGCTCCTTTTTAAGGACAGGATGTGTAGCACTTGAATAAAAGAGCTAGTACGCTCAGCCCCTAACAATGAGGGAGAGTTAACTCTCGTGTTTCCTCAGGAGAGAGGGGGCAGAAATCCGCTCTTCCCCCCGGGCTGGCACTTGAACCAGCTACTTACACCACTGTCCACGTCGCAGCCTGCGGTGTACACAGGTTCGCCTGGTCACCGTTCGATGGGCCAGTGAGAAATACGGGTAATTAGATTTGTTTTCTCCATATATGCGTGCAAATACAGGCTCTGCTGTTCTGCTGTCAAACCCAGAGAGCTGTCTGAACGCGGTTGCTGTGGTGATTACTTTGGCGTTTTTTACATGACATCATTCTGAAGCTATTTATTTCATTGCGTGCTAACACATTTTATTTTTTACAAGAACTCTTCTGATCGCAAGGAATTCAGGAAAGCAAAAATAAATATTTGAGGAAAAATTAGGCGCTACATTTCTATTTCTCTAGAAAGTTGATGCTAAGTGTGTTTCTTTGCAAATGCTAGTTAACCATTCCCATACTCCAGGAGGGGTGTGGTGATACCTATTCCCTGAAAGGCAGAATGGTCCCTCCTCCAGGAAGGCGCCCGGCGATCTCTGCCTCCTGCTCTTCCTACCATGTATATAGCCCTCTCCACAAAAAGGTTGGTCAGTATGACAAACAGCAGAAGTAATGGGCATGTCACAGTCAACGTTAGGTTAGAAAAGACTGTGATTTTCATCTTGAGCACCTTCTCTCTCTCTCTCTCTCTCCGCTCTGGGGAAAACAGCTGCCATGAAGAGGCCCACATGGGAGAGACTAAAGTCTCTGGCCAAGAGCCAGACAGGAACGGCCTGCCAGCTACCAGAAAGTGAGCTTGGTAGCAAACTCTCCAGCCCTAGGTGAGTCTTGAAATAACTATAGCCCCTACCAATAGCCTGATTGCAACCTTGAGAGAGATCTGGAGCCAGAACCATCCAGTTAATCTCTTCCTAGACGTTCAGCATTCAAAAACTGAGTTGTTTCAGCTTAAATTTTGAGAAAATGTGTTATGCAGCAATAGAGAACTAATAGGTTAAAAGAAACTAGGACAAGCACGATTACTGAACATGTATAGCTATGGAAAGTGCATTTACATACCATCCGGTGAAGCTTGACATTTCATTTAGATCAGGCGAATGTTCTAAAGTAATTTCTCTTATTTTCCACCTCAGGTTTCCTGTGAATGTGCAAGAAAAAAAAAACCACGTATTTGTTAATGTGTTAGATCATTAACAGAAGAACTTTGCAAACAGATATACCAGTTTTATGCCACTCTATGAGATGATTTGAGTAGAAAATTGATTAGTTTTTTTAATGGTTGTATTTTTTAATTCTATTCATGGAATTAGATTTTTTGAAATGCATCTTGCTAAAGACAAAACATCACCATGCATGCTGTTGTAATTCAGTTAAAAAGTTCAATAGATGATAGAATTATTTGGGTTTGAGGTGAACTATGCATATTAAATTCAATTTAAAGTAAAAACAAACAGAAATTAATCTGATAATGATGGAGCATATGGAAATTAAGATATTTTGGAGCAGAAATGTACTTACGAATTTATTTTTTGTGTGTAGACATAACTTGTAACTGTGTCTAGAGAATCTGTGATGCTCTGATAAGTAGCCTGTACTTGTCCATATTTATAATTATTTGATATGTATAAGTTTAGGACAACTAAACCAAAAAAGTTTAGTGATGAAGCTGATGTTAAATACCAAAAAGTACTTCAATAACACATACGTATTTTCTCTCTCTTTTGCTTGTCTTTTTTTTTTTTTTTTAACTTTCTTTCTTTCTTTCTTGGTTGTCAAATGACCCTTTATTGAAATATTTTCCTTTGTAGTTCTCAACTAGTTGGGCCTTCCACTATATCACTATTAATGTCATCGATAATGCCTTTCGGGTTGTGGTCATCAACACTGCAGCCCACAAATTGGACAATCCCCAGCATCTCTTTAATGGTTCCAGAGAATTCTCTGCCTAAAGGTTGGTGCTGCATTTGTAGGGCAATGTCGACAATCTCATCTAAAGTGATATTTCCACTCTGCTTAATGTTTTTCTGCATCTTTCTGTCTCTTTGAAGTTCCTTGAGGGCTTTGAAAATCTGGGCAGAGGCAGAAGGTACCACTTTAATCTGGGCCTATCTGTTCTGAACAGTTTCACTGGAATCCTCGGACTCTTCCAATCGCTGGTTGCCTTGGCGATGTCATCACCAACTTTTTTGGAGACAAACCCAGAGGGCCAGTCTTGGGACCAGGGCAGACATGGCACTGACTTTCCTACCAGGGCACCTCACATATACTTTGATCTTGTTGGGGTCGAACTTAAGCGGTGTGGTGTTGGATAAGCTCGGATTTGGGAGGACTGAAAGAGTTAGATTTTGGCCTCCTCCCAGCCAAAAGCCAAAAGCTCTTCTGCCTGTCTTTAGACTGAAATTGAGAAAGCCTTTGGTATTGCAGTAACTATATTTGGCAAAACATTCAAAAGAATAAACAGCAATAATTAGTTTGGCAAGTTTTCCTTGTAAAATTAATTATTGAATTAATAATCTCTAAATTGGAGCAAAATAGTAATGTAAAAACATTTCAGCTGAAATATTTTTATATTTCAATAAAATTTAGAATGGAAAATATTCTCCACATAGTAAAATGTGCTGTGAGCCTAGTAAGTATTCTAGCACCAACTGAGTGAATATTTTATGAGTTAAAATATCATGATC
Source organism: Ursus americanus (assembly GCF_024610735.1). NCBI lineage: Eukaryota > Metazoa > Chordata > Mammalia > Carnivora > Ursidae > Ursus > Ursus americanus. The sequence continues at coordinate 29,450,924 of NC_142152.1, read as the reverse complement.
TATAGAAAAGAATCAATCGAAGATTTGTTTATTCATTTATGTATATATGTGTATATATGTATGTTCATATTTATTTACTAGCCATAAAATACAACTTTGAAGAAAATTGTAAATAATTTTACAAAAGTATTAAAAGTATAAAATCATATCAACATGTGTTAATTGGAAAAAATGCCATCGAGATATTTTGGAATGGCTATGAAACTAAGATATGGTTAAGATACTGTTTAGGGGCGCCTGGGTGGCACAGCGGTTAAGCATCTGCCTTCGGCTCAGGGTGTGATCCTGGCGTTATGGGATCGAGCCCCACATCAGGCTCCTCTGCTATGAGTCTGCTTCTTCCTCTCCCACTCCCCCTGCTTGTGTTCCCTCTCTCGCTGGCTGTCTCTATCTCTGTCGAATAAATAAATAAAATCTTTAAAAAAAAACAAAAAAAAAAAGATACTGTTTAAATAATAGAAATAAGACTCAAGAGCAATTAGTCTATTTATTCTTAAACATTGAGAAAATCCATATAAAAATAGAAATACATAAATAATATTAATGTAACATAATATGTAACTATATATTAAATAACATTATATGTGTATACTTTATTATATATACATGTAATATACTACAATATAAATATAATGAGCTTTCTTCTTTTTCTTTAACATATCTATGTTATGGGTATTTTTATTTCTAAAATTAAAATTTTATTAGGACGAATTTATAGATCTGCCAATATATTAAAATAATTTTTTGATCACCAAATGTTCAGAAACTATTTGATTTTAAGTATTTTTAGTGATCCCATTCATTTTAAAACTGCCTTGGTTTAGAGAAAAAAATAAAGGATCACTCCAATTATTTTAGTTTTATTTTACAGGTCAGAGTGTAGGCAGTTTTGTTGACCAAAGATAAACACCTCCACATTGAACG